>NW_025900592.1:0-55856 GCF_022539505.1 Lolium rigidum | reverse complement strand
ATAGTAAGCATTAAAGTTGATAAACAAGGTCTAGACATATTAAAACCAGACAAATCATGTATCTACCCCCTAACCCTAAACTTTGTCTTATGAAGTCAAGCATGAAGAGAAGTGGTTTTGGGTTTCAAACATGGAAATTTCAAAAACCTCCCAAAAACTTCATTTTAGAGTGACTAAGAAGGATACATGCTTCCCTTTTCATTTTCATGTTTTAAACTTGTTTAAATCTTGGTCAAACCTAGGATTTGACCAAGATACAAATGGAGCACAAAAAAATAAAAAATAAAAGCACATAGTCTTCTTATGTCATATCGTAAGCATTCAAGTTGATAAACAAGGTCTAGATATATATCCAAACCAAACAAATCATGTATCGATCTACCCCCTGTCGATCTTATGAAGTCTAGCATGAAGAAAGGTCGTTTTGGGTTTCAAACATGGAAATTTCAAGAACATCCCAAAAGCTTCATTTTAGAGCGACTAAGAAGGATACAGGCTTCCCTTTTCATTTTCATGTTCTATACTTGTTTAAATCTTGGTCAAACCTAGGATTTGACCAAGATTCAAATGTGCATAAAATAAAAAAATAGAAAAATGAAAAACCAAAGCACATAGTCTTCTTATGTCATATAGTAAGCATTAAAGTTGATAAACAAGGTCTAGACATATTCAAACAAGAAAAATCATGTATCTACCCCCTAACCCTAAACTTTGTCTTATGTAGTCAAGCATGAAGAGAAGTGGTTTTGGGTTTCAAACATGGAAATTTCAAAAACCTCCCAAAAGCTTCATTTTAGAGTGACTAAGAAGGATACATGCTTCCCTTTTCATTTTCATGTTCTATACTTGTTTAAATCTTGGTCAAACCTAGGATTTGACCAAGATACAAATGGGCACAAAAAAATAAAAAATAAAAGCACATAGTCTTCTTATGTCATATCGTAAGCATTCAAGTTGATAAACATGGTCTAGATATATATATCCAAACCAAACAAATCATGTATGGATCTATACCCCTGTCGATCTTATGAAGTCTAGCATGAAGAAAGGTCGTTTTGGGTTTCAAACATGGAAATTTCAAGATGAACATCCCAAAAGCTTCATTTTAGAGCGACTAAGAAGGATACAGGCTTCCCTTTTCATTTTCATGTTCTATACTTGTTTAAATCTTGGTCAAACCTAGGATTTGACCAAGATTCAAATGTGCATCAAAATTCAAAAAAATAGAAAAATGAAAAACCAAAGCACATAGTCTTCTTATGTCATATAGTAAGCATTAAAGTTGATAAACAAGGTCTAGACATATTCAAACAAGAAAAATCATGTATCTACCCCCTAACCCTAAACTTTGTCTTATGTAGTCAAGCATGAAGAGAAGTGGTTTTGGGTTTCAAACATGGAAATTTCAAAAACCTCCCAAAAACTTCATTTTAGAGTGACTAAGAAGGATACATGCTTCCCTTTTCATTTTCATGTTTTAAACTTGTTTAAATCTTGGTCAAACCTAGGATTTGACCAAGATACAAATGGGCACAAAAAAATTAAAAAATAAAAGCACATAGTCTTCTTATGTCATATCGTAAGCATTCAAGTTGATAAACATGGTCTAGATATATATATCCAAACCAAACAAATCATGTATGGATCTATACCCCTGTCGATCTTATGAAGTCTAGCATGAAGAAAGGTCGTTTTGGGTTTCAAACATGGAAATTTCAAGATGAACATCCCAAAAGATTCATTTTAGAGCGACTAAGAAGGATACATGCTTCCCTTTTCATTTTCATGTTCTATACTTGTTTAAATCTTGGTCAAACCTAGGATTTGACCAAGATTCAAATGTGCATCAAAATTCCAAAAAAATCAGAAAAATGAAAAACCAAAGCACATGGTTTTCTTATGTCATATAGTAAGCATTAAAGTTGATAAACAAGGTCTAGACATATTCAAACAAGAAAAATCATGTATCTACCCCTAACCCTAAACTTTGTCTTATGTAGTCAAGCATGAAGAGAAGTGGTTTTGGGTTTCAAACATGAAAATTTCAAAAACCTCCCAAAAACTTCATTTTAGAGTGACTAAGAAGGATACATGCTTCCCTTTTCATTTTCATGTTTTAAACTTGTTTAAATCTTGGTCAAACCTAGGATTTGACCAAGATACAAATGGGCACAAAAAAATAAAAAATAAAAGCACATAGTCTTCTTATGTCATATCGTAAGCATTCAAGTTGATAAACAAGGTCTAGATATATATCCAAACCAAACAAATCATGTATCGATCTACCCCCTGTCGATCTTATGAAGTCTAGCATGAAGAAAGGTCGTTTTGGGTTTCAAACATGGAAATTTCAGAGAACATCCCAAAAGCTTCATTTTAGAGCGACTAAGAAGGATACAGGCTTCCCTTTTCATTTTCATGTTCTATACTTGTTTAAATCTTGGTCAAACCTAGGATTTGACCAAGATTCAAATGTGCATAAAATAAAAAAATAGAAAAATGAAAAACCAAAGCGCACATAGTCTTCTTATGTCATATAGTAAGCATTAAAGTTGATAAACAAGGTCTAGACATATTCAAACAAGAAAAATCATGTATCTACCCCCTAACCCTAAACTTTGTCTTATGTAGTCAAGCATGAAGAGAAGTGGTTTTGGGTTTCAAACATGGAAATTTCAAAAACCTCCCAAAAACTTCATTTTAGAGTGACTAAGAAGGATACATGCTTCCCTTTTCATTTTCATGTTTTAAACTTGTTTAAATCTTGGTCAAACCTAGGATTTGACCAAGATACAAATGGGCACAAAAAAAATAAAAAATAAAAGCACATAGTCTTCTTATGTCATATCGTAAGCATTCAAGTTGATAAACATGGTCTAGATATATATATCCAAACCAAACAAATCATGTATGGATCTATACCCCTGTCGATCTTATGAAGTCTAGCATGAAGAAAGGTCGTTTTGGGTTTCAAACATGGAAATTTCAAGATGAACATCCCAATAGATTCATTTTAGAGCGACTAAGAAGGATACGGGCTTCCCTTTTCATTTTCATGTTCTATACTTGTTTAAATCTTGGTCAAACCTAGGATTTGACCAAGATTCAAATGGGCATCAAAATGAAAAATAGAAAAATGAAAAACCAAAGCACATAGTCTTCTTATGTCATATCGTAAGCATTCAAGTTGATAAACATGGTCTAGATATATATATCCAAACCAAACAAATCATGTATGGATCTATACCCCTGTCGATCTTATGAAGTCTAGCATGAAGAAAGGTCGTTTTGGGTTTCAAACATGGAAATTTCAAGATGAACATCCCAAAAGATTCATTTTAGAGCGACTAAGAAGGATACATGCTTCCCTTTTCATTTTCATGTTCTATACTTGTTTAAATCTTGGTCAAACCTAGGATTTGACCAAGATTCAAATGTGCATCAAAATTCCAAAAAAATCAGAAAAATGAAAAACCAAAGCACATGGTTTTCTTATGTCATATAGTAAGCATTAAAGTTGATAAACAAGGTCTAGACATATTCAAACAAGAAAAATCATGTATCTACCCCCTAACCCTAAACTTTGTCTTATGTAGTCAAGCATGAAGAGAAGTGGTTTTGGGTTTCAAATATGGAAATTTCAAAAACCTATCAAAAGCTTCATTTTAGAGTGACCGACTAACAAGGATCCATGCTTACCTTTTCATTTTCATATTTTAAACTTGTTTAAATCTTGGTCAAGCCTAGGATTTGACCAAGATTTAAATGGGCATAAAATTAAAAAAAATCAGAAAAATGAAAAACCTCCCAAAAGCTTCATTTTAATTAGACTGACTGGTTAATTAAGAAGGATCCAAACTTAATTACCTTTTCATTTTCACATGTTAAACTTGTTTAAATCTTGCACAAACCTAGGATTTGACCAAGATTCAAATGGGCACAAAAGTTCAGACAAAAAATCTAAAGAAGGAAAAACCAAACCACATAGCCTTCTTATGTCATATAGTAAGCATTCAAGTTGATAAACAAGGTTTAGACATATTCAAACCAGACAAATCATGTATCTACCCCCTAACCCTAAACTCGGTCTTATGAAGTCTAGCATGAAGAGAAGTTGTTTTGGGTTTCAAACGTTTAAGCCAAAAGCCCCATTTCAAATATTTCAAACTTATTCAAATTTGGTTCAAATTTGAAAGACATACAAGTTATAGCACACATAGTGCATACATGTTCACACATACTGCACTAGATGCTAACCCTATAGTTTGAGGCCATTGGATGAGGTCGAAAAAATTCTTGGATTAGAAATGGGGTTGTTCGAACCCCGTAGTTGGATTTTTTTGAACCTTGATTTGTAGAACTGGGCAAAACCCTAGTTTAACCTATTTAATTATAGATTCGTAGGTCGATTTTCTACCTTTTTATTATTACTATGCAGCACATGTGTGTTTGCCCGTCGAGTGAAACTCGGAGGAAGAGGGATCACTCGGAAGGAGAGAAGAAGGGAGAGAATTATGGTGACTCCCCTTTTTCGGGTGATGATGTTGACTGTTGTGCAGGGTTTGTCAGTGAGCAGGAGGTGCGAGCGAGCGAGCGAGTCGAGCGAGGCCGAGAATGAGAGAGATTTTTTTGTGTGAGAGGGACAACCGAAGGATCCGGAAGGACCCACGGACTCCCAATACGCATCCCGATTCCCGATGCGTCTTCTCTTGACAAAGAAAATGGCTGGGAGTTTGCGTACCTATTGCACGTGACTTGTGCTCACTGACGTGTGGGACCTCATGCATGGGCACCACACGTAAGTGACAGACCTGTTGGTGTAAAAACTCGGTTGATTATTATAGTGCATTAGAACAAAGTTTCCTATGGATTCAAGGGTAGGAAATCCAAGTTAACTCATTTACATGACATTATTTTTTCCATGAAGCAAAGTTAACACACCTATCAATTGGTACATTTTGGAGTGACTAAGAAGGATCCATGCTTACTTATTCGTTTTCACGTGTAAAACTTGTCTAAATCTTGGTCAAACCAAATTGGCATAAAATTCAAAAGAAAAACAGAAAAATGAAAAACCAAAGCACATAGTCTTATATGTCATATAGTAAGCATTAAAGTTGATAAACAATGTCTAGACATATTCAAACCATACAAATCATGTATCTACCCCCTAACCCCTAAACTGTGTCTTATGAAGTCAAGCATGAAGAGAAGTGGTTTTGGGTTTCAAACATGGAAATTTCAAAAACCTCCCAAAAACTTCATTTTAGAGTGACTAAGAAGGATACATGCTTCCCTTTTCATTTTCATGTTTTAAACTTGTTTAAATCTTGGTCAAACCTAGGATTTGACCAAGATACAAATGGCCGCAAAAAAAATAAAAAAAATAAAAAACAAAAGCACATAGTCTTCTTATGTTATATCGTAAGCATTCAAGTTGATAAACAAGGTCTAGATATATATATCCAAACCAAACAAATCATGTATGGATCTATACCCCTGTCGATCTTATGAAGTCTAGCATGAAGAAAGGTCGTTTTGGGTTTCAAACATGGAAATTTCAAGATGAACATCCCAAAAGATTCATTTTAGAGCGACTAAGAAGGATACAGGCTTCCCTTTTCATTTTCATGTTCTATACTTGTTTAAATCTTGGTCAAACCTAGGATTTGACCAAGATTCAAATGTGCATAAAATAGAAAAAAATAGAAAAATGAAAAACCAAAGCGCACATAGTCTTCTTATGTCATATAGTAAGCATTAAAGTTGATAAACAAGGTCTAGACATATTCAAACAAGAAAAATCATGTATCTACCCCCTAACCCTAAACTTTGTCTTATGTAGTCAAGCATGAAGAGAAGTGGTTTTGGGTTTCAAACATGGAAATTTCAAAAACCTCCCAAAAACTTCATTTTAGAGTGACTAAGAAGGATACATGCTTCCCTTTTCATTTTCATGTTTTAAACTTGTTTAAATCTTGGTCAAACCTAGGATTTGACCAAGATACAAATGGGCACAAAAAAATAAAAAATAAAAGCACATAGTCTTCTTATGTCATATCGTAAGCATTCAAGTTGATAAACATGGTCTAGATATATATATCCAAACCAAACAAATCATGTATGGATCTATACCCCTGTCGATCTTATGAAGTCTAGCATGAAGAAAGGTCGTTTTGGGTTTCAAACATGGAAATTTCAAGATGAACATCCCAAAAGATTCATTTTAGAGCGACTAAGAAGGATACGGGCTTCCCTTTTCATTTTCATGTTCTATACTTGTTTAAATCTTGGTCAAACCTAGGATTTGACCAAGATTCAAATGTGCATCAAAATTCCAAAAAAATCAGAAAAATGAAAAACCAAAGCACATGGTTTTCTTATGTCATATAGTAAGCATTAAAGTTGATAAACAAGGTCTAGACATATTCAAACAAGAAAAATCATGTATCTACCCCCTAACCCTAAACTTTGTCTTATGTAGTCAAGCATGAAGAGAAGTGGTTTTGGGTTTCAAATATGGAAATTTCAAAAACCTATCAAAAGCTTCATTTTAGAGTGACTGACTAACAAGGATCCATGCTTACCTTTTCATTTTCATATTTTAAACTTGTTTAAATCTTGGTCAAGCCTAGGATTTGACCAAGATTTAAATGGGCATAAAATTAAAAAAATCAGAAAAATGAAAAACCTCCCAAAAGCTTCATTTTAATTAGACTGACTGGTTAATTAAGAAGGATCCAAACTTAATTACCTTTTCATTTTCACATGTTAAACTTGTTTAAATCTTGCACAAACCTAGGATTTGACCAAGATTCAAATGGGCACAAAAGTTCAGACAAAAAATCTAAAGAAGGAAAAACCAAACCACATAGCCTTCTTATGTCATATAGTAAGCATTCAAGTTGATAAACAAGGTTTAGACATATTCAAGCCAGACAAATCATGTATCTACCCCCTAACCCTAAACTCGGTCTTATGAAGTCTAGCATGAAGAGAAGTTGTTTTGGGTTTCAAACGTTTAAGCCAAAAGCCCCATTTCAAATATTTCAAACTTATTCAAATTTGGTTCAAATTTGAAAGACATACAAGTTATAGCACACATAGTGCATACATGTTCACACATACTGCACTAGACGCTAACCCTATAGTTTGAGGCCATTGGATGAGGTCGAAAAAATTCTTGGATTAGAAATGGGGTTGTTCGAACCCCGTAGTTGGATTTTTTTGAACCTTGATTTGTAGAACTGGGCAAAACCCTAGTTTAACCTATTTAATTATAGATTCGTAGGTCGATTTTCTACCTTTTTATTATTACTATGCAGCACATGTGTGTTTGCCCGTCGAGTGAAACTCGGAGGAAGAGGGATCACTCGGAAGGAGAGAAGAAGGGAGAGAATTATGGTGACTCCCCTTTTTCGGGTGATGATGTTGACTGTTGTGCAGGGTTTGTCAGTGAGCAGGAGGTGCGAGCGAGCGAGCGAGTCGAGCGAGGCCGAGAATGAGAGAGATTTTTTTTGTGTGAGAGGGACAACCGAAGGATCCAGAAGGACCCACAGACTCCCAATACGCATCCTGATTCCTGATGCGTCTTCTCTTGACAAAGAAAATGGCTGGGAGTTTGCGTACCTATTGCACGTGACTTGTGCTCACTGACGTGTGGGACCTCATGCATGGGCACCACACGTAAGTGACAGACCTGTTGGTGTAAAAACTCGGTTGATTATTATAGTGCATTAGAACAAAGTTTCCTATGGATTCAAGGGTAGGAAATCCAAGTTAACTCATTTACATGACATTATTTTTTCCATGAAGCAAAGTTAACACACCTATCAATTGGTACATTTTGGAGTGACTAAGAAGGATCCATGCTTACTTATTCGTTTTCACGTGTAAAACTTGTCTAAATCTTGGTCAAACCAAATTGGCGAGAAAATTCAAAAGAAAAACAGAAAAATGAAAAACCAAAGCACATAGTCTTATATGTCATATAGTAAGCATTAAAGTTGATAAACAATGTCTAGACATATTCAAACCATACAAATCATGTATCTACCCCCTAACCCCTAAACTGTGTCTTATGAAGTCAAGCATGAAGAGAAGTGGTTTTGGGTTTCAAACATGGAAATTTCAAAAACCTCCCAAAAACTTCATTTTAGAGTGACTAAGAAGGATACATGCTTCCCTTTTCATTTTCATGTTTTAAACTTGTTTAAATCTTGGTCAAACCTAGGATTTGACCAAGATACAAATGGCCGCAAAAAAATAAAAAAAATAAAAAACAAAAGCACATAGTCTTCTTATGTTATATCGTAAGCATTCAAGTTGATAAACAAGGTCTAGATATATCCAAACCAGACAAATCATGTATCGATCTACCCCTGTCGATCTTATGAAGTCTAGCATGAAGAAAGGTCATTTTGGGTTTCAAACATGGAAATTTCAAGAACATCCCAAAAGCTTCATTTTAGAGCGACTAAGAAGGATACATGCTTCGCTTTTCATTTTCATGTTCTATACTTGTTTAAATCTTGGTCAAACCTAGGATTTGACCAATATTCAAATGGGCATAAAATAAATAAAATAAATAAAATTAAAAACCAAAGCACATAGTCTTCTTATGTCATATAGTAAACATTCAAGTTCATAAACAAGATCTAGACATATTCAAACCAGACAAATCATGTACCCCCTAACCCTAAACTCTGTCTTAATTATATATGAAGTCAAGCATGAAGCAGAAGTGTGGTTTTGGGTTTCAAACATGGAAATTTCAAAAACCTCCCAAAAGCTTCATTTTAATTAGACTGACTGGTTAATTAAGAAGGATCCATGATTAATTACCTTTTCATTGTCATGTTTAAACTTATTTAAATCTTGGTCAAACCTAGGATTTGACCAAGATTCAAATGGGCATAAAAATTTAGAAAAAATCGAAAGAATGAAAAACCAAAGCACATAGCCTTCTTATGTCATATAGTAATTATTCAAATTGATAAACATGGTCTAGACATATTCAAACCAGAAAAATCATGTATCTACCCCTAACCCTAAACTCTGTCTTATGAAGTCAAGCATGAATAGAAGTGGTTTTGGGTTTCAAACATGGTAAATTCAAGAACCTCCCAAAAGCTTCATTTTAGAGTTTCTAAGAGAAGGATCCATGACTTACCTTTTCATTTTCACATGTTAAACTTGTTTAAATCTTGCTCAAACCTAGGATTTACCAAGATTCAAATGGGCATAGAAATCAAAAAATGAAATACCAATGCACATAGTCCTCTTATGTCATATAGTAAGCATTCAAGTTGATAAACAAGGTCTAGACATATTCAAACCAGACAAATCATGTATCTACCCCCTATCGACCCTAAACTTCGTCTTATATATGAAGTCAAGGATGAAGAGAAGTGGTTTTGGGTTTCAAACATGGAAATTTCAAAAACCTCCCAAAAGCTTCATTTTAGAGCGACTAAAGGATCGTTGCTTATCTTTTCATTTTCATGTTTTAAACTTATTTAAATCTTGGTCAAACCTAGGATTTGACCAAGATTCAAATGGGCATAAAAATTCAGACAAAAAATCTAAAGAATGAAAAACCAAAGCACATAGCCTTCTTAATTATGTCATATAGTAAACATTCAAGTTGATAAACAAGGTCTAGACATATTCAAACCAGAAAAATCATGTATCTATGTACCCCTAACCCTAAACTCTGTCTTATGAAGTCAAGCATGAAGAAAAGTGGTTTTGGGTTTCAAACATGCATGGAAATTTCAAGAACCTCCCAAAAGCTTCATTTTAGAGTGACTACGAAGGATCCATGCTTACACCTTTTCATTTTCATGTTTTAAACTTGTTTAAATCCTGGTCAAACCTAGGATTTGACCAAGATTCAAATGGGCATAAAATTAAAAAAAAACAGAAAAATGAAAAACCAAAGCACATAGTCTTCTTATGTCATATAGTAAGCATTAAAGTTGATAAACAAGGTCTAGACATATTCAAACAAGAAAAATCATGTATGTACCCCCTAACCCTAAACTTTGTCTTATGTAGTCAAGCATGAAGAGTAGTGGTTTTGGGTTTCAAACATGGAAATTTCAAAAACCTCCCAAAAACTTCATTTTAGAGTGACTAAGAAGGATACATGCTTCCCTTTTCATTTTCATGTTTTAAACTTGTTTAAATCTTGGTCAAACCTAGGATTTGACCAAGATACAAATGGGCACAAAAAAATAAAAAATAAAAGCACATATAGTCTTCTTATGTCATATCGTAAGCATTCAAGTTGATAAACATGGTCTAGATATATATATCCAAACCAAACAAATCATGTATGGATCTATACCCCTGTCGATCTTATGAAGTCTAGCATGAAGAAAGGTCGTTTTGGGTTTCAAACATGGAAATTTCAAGATGAACATCCCAAAAGATTCATTTTAGAGCGACTAAGAAGGATACAGGCTTCCCTTTTCATTTTCATGTTCTATACTTGTTTAAATCTTGGTCAAACCTAGGATTTGACCAAGATTCAAATGTGCATCAAAATTCCAAAAAAAATCATAAAAATGAAAAACCAAAGCACATGGTTTTCTTATGTCATATAGTAAGCATTAAAGTTGATAAACAAGGTCTAGACATATTCAAACAAGAAAAATCATGTATCTACCCCCTAACCCTAAACTTTGTCTTATGTAGTCAAGCATGAAGAGAAGTGGTTTTGGGTTTTGGATTAGAAATGGGGTTGTTCGAACCCCGTAGTTGGATTTTTTTGAACCTTGATTTGTAGAACTGGGCAAAACCCTAGTTTAACCTATTTAATTATAGATTTGTAGGTCGATTTTCTACCTTTTTATTATTACTATGCAGCACATGTGTGTTTGCCCGTCGAGTGAAACTCGGAGGAAGAGGGATCACTCGGAAGGAGAGAAGAAGGGAGAGAATTATGGTGACTCCCCTTTTTCGGGTGATGATGTTGACTGTTGTGCAGGGTTTGTCAGTGAGCAGGAGGTGCGAGCGAGCGAGTGAGCGAGCGAGTCGAGCGAGGCCGAGAATGAGAGAGATTTTTTTGTGTGAGAGGGACAACCGAAGGATCCAGAAGGACCCACAGACTCCCAATACGCATCATGATTCCTGATGCGTCTTCTCTTGACAAAGAAAATGGCTGGGAGTTTGCATACCTATTGCACGTGACTTGTGCTCACTGACGTGTGGGACCTCATGCATGGGCACCACACGTAAGTGACAGACCTGTTGGTGTAAAAACTCGGTTGATTATTATAGTGCATTAGAACAAAGTTTCCTATGGATTCAAGGGTAGGAAATCCAAGTTAACTCATTTACATGACATTATTTTTTCCATGAAGCAAAGTTAACACACCTATCAATTGGTACATTTTGGAGTGACTAAGAAGGATCCATGCTTACTTATTCGTTTTCACGTGTAAAACTTGTCTAAATCTTTTTTTTTGAAGCTAACTACTGCAGGGGAGTCCCCCACAGCCTTTTATTGATCAAGAACAAAAAATAGAGTACAATATTTACAACATATATACAAGATATCTAAACTAAAGGCTAACTATTTTACAACAAATTGTCAATCCATGATGACAAAGAGGCTACAGAACTCTCTTTTACCCTATGCTTAAGCATGGTAATATCATAGATGAAACCCTCTTTCCGGTTCCGAAAGGTTGGCTGTATATTCTTGAAGATTTTGTTATTCCTCTCGCTTCCAAATATTCCAGCAAGCCAAAATTATGATCTCCACAAAACATGGTCCCTTAAAACTTTTCTTAGTATTTTTCAGCATTTACGGTCAGAACTCGATGTCCAATTAACTTGTAAATATATCCGGACCACGACACTAAAATTGCATTCAAAGAATAAATGTGACCAATCTTCCAAAGCATCAGCAGAACATAAAACACATCTGTGATCTGAAGTAACCTGCCAATGCCTTCTTCTTAACATATCTTTAGTATTAATTCGATCATGCAAAATAAGCCAAGCAAAAAATTTATGCTTAGAGGTACATTTGCTCTTCCATATCCATTGTGATGGGAAATGTGAACTGATGTGTTGGAAGCTCATTCTATAAACTTGGCTTGGGATAAAAACTCCTGATTTGTTGTTTGTAATAAGCCATTGATCATTCTCATCCGATGTAACAACCCCTGCTAACATGTGTTGAAGAGTTCTCAATTCTGCAGCAGACCTCAGCGAGATATAGGCGAGATGAAAAGCATCGCTCAGGATCAATAATTTGTAATGCCTCCTTAACTGAAATGAATTTGTCCTTTGCAAAAGAAGAAAGTCTGGGAAAGATATCATCAATGACCCCATTATTCCAATTATCCGACCAGAAAAGAATTGTCTCCCCAGAACCTATCTTACAATGTGTCACTTGTCTATACAGTTCAAACATTCTCATAATGCTCCTCCACCAAAAGGAACCACAAACGAGTGATGACATGAGGTACCTCTTTATAGTAGTATGAATTCCTTATCAGTTTGACCCAAGGAAGATCCACATTATTATAAAATTTATGTAACTCGCTTCATCATAAGGCACTTATTTTGGATTTTCGGATTAATAATACCTAATCCTCCTTTATTCTTTGGTTTGCATACCATATCCCAAGCTGCCAATGAGTGTACCTTCTCATCATCCTTTCTTTTCCTCCACAAGCAATTCCTTCTGGCTCTATCTATAACATCAATCACTCCATCTGGTATATCCAGTGTACTAAGGTAATGAATAGGCATTGATGACAAAACTGAATTAACCAAAATTAATCTGTCTCCATAAGAAAATTCAAAAGAAAAACAGAAAAATGAAAAACCAAAGCACATAGTCTTATATGTCATATAGTAAGCATTAAAGTTGATAAACAATGTCTAGACATATTCAAACCATACAAATCATGTATCTACCCCTAACCCCTAAAGCTGTGTCTTATGAAGTCAAGCATGAAGAGAAGTGGTTTTGGGTTTCAAACATGGAAATTTCAAAAACCTCCCAAAAACTTCATTTTAGAGTGACTAAGAAGGATACATGCTTCCCTTTTCATTTTCATGTTTTAAACTTGTTTAAATCTTGGTCAAACCAAGGATTTGATCAAGATACAAATGGCCGCAAAAAAATAAAAAATAAAATAAAAAACAAAAGCACATAGTCTTCTTATGTTATATCGTAAGCATTCAAGTTGATAAACAAGGTCTAGATATATCCAAACCAGACAAATCATGTATCGATCTACCCCTGTCGATCTTATGAAGTCTAGCATGAAGAAAGGTCATTTTGGGTTTCAAACATGGAAATTTCAAGAACATCCCAAAAGCTTCATTTTAGAGCGACTAAGAAGGATACATGCTTCGCTTTTCATTTTCATGTTCTATACTTGTTTAAATCTTGGTCAAACCTAGGATTTGACCAAGATTCAAATGTGCATAAAATAGAAAAATAGAAAAATGAAAAACCAAAGCGCACATAGTCTTCTTATGTCATATAGTAAGCATTAAAGTTTATAAACAAGGTCTAGACATATTCAAACAAGAAAAATCATGTATCTACCCCCTAACCCTAAACTTTGTCTTATGTAGTCAAGCATGAAGAGAAGTGGTTTTGGGTTTCAAACATGGAAATTTCAAAAACCTCCCAAAACTTCATTTTAGAGTGACTCAGAAGGATACATGCTTCCCTTTTCATTTTCATGTTTTAAACTTGTTTAAATCTTGGTCAAACCTAGGATTTGACCAAGATACAAATGGGCACAAAAAAATAAAAAATAAAAGCACATAGTCTTCTTATGTCATATCGTAAGCATTCAAGTTGATAAACATGGTCTAGATATATATATCCAAACCAAACAAATCATGTATGGATCTATACCCTTGTCGATCTTATGAAGTCTAGCATGAAGAAAGGTCGTTTTGGGTTTCAAACATGGAAATTTCAAGATGAACATCCCAAAAGATTCATTTTAGAGCGACTAAGAAGGATACATGCTTCCCTTTTCATTTTCACGTTCTATACTTGTTTAAATCTTGGTCAAACCTAGGATTTGTTGACCAAGATTCAAATGTGCATCAAAATTCCAAAAAAATTCAGAAAAATGAAAAACCAAAGCACATGGTTTTCTTATGTCATATAGTAAGCATTAAAGTTGATAAACAAGGTCTAGACATATTAAAACAAGAAAAATCATGTATCTACCCCCTAACCCTAAACTTTGTCTTATGTAGTCAAGCATGAAGAGAAGTGGTTTTGGGTTTCAAACATGAAAATTTCAAAAACCTCCCAAAAACTTCGTTTTAGAGTGACGAAGAAGGATACATGCTTCCCTTTTCATTTTCATGTTCTATACTTGTTTAAATCTTGGTCCAACCTAGGATTTGACCAAGATACAAATGGGCACAAAAAAATAAAAAATAAAAGCACATAGTCTTCTTATGTCATATCGTAAGCATTCAAGTTGATAAACAAGGTCTAGATATATATCCAAACCAGACAAATCATGTATCGATCTACCCCTGTCGATCTTATGAAGTCTAGCATGAAGAAAGGTCGTTTTGGGTTTCAAACATGGAAATTTCGAGAACATCCCAAAAGCTTCATTTTAGAGCGACTAAGAAGGATACAGGCTTCCCTTTTCATTTTCATGTTCTATACTTGTTTAAATCTTGGTCAAACCTAGGATTTGACCAAGATTCAAATGTGCATAAAATAAAAAAAAATAGAAAAATGAAAAACCAAAGCGCACATAGTCTTCTTATGTCATATAGTAAGCATTAAAGTTGATAAACAAGGTCTAGACATATTCAGACAAGAAAAATCATGTATCTACCCCCTAACCCTAAACTTTGTCTTATGTAGTCAAGCATGAAGAGAAGTGGTTTTGGGTTTCAAACATGGAAATTTCAAAAACCTCCCAAAAACTTCATTTTAGAGTGACTAAGAAGGATACATGCTTCCCTTTTCATTTTCATGTTTTAAACTTGTTTAAATCTTGGTCAAACCTAGGATTTGACCAAGATACAAATGGGCACAAAAAAATAAAAAATAAAAGCACATAGTCTTCTTATGTCATATCGTAAGCATTCAAGTTGATAAACATGGTCTAGATATATATATCCAAACCAAACAAATCATGTATGGATCTATACCCACTGTCGATCTTATGAAGTCTAGCATGAAGAAAGGTCGTTTTGGGTTTCAAACATGGAAATTTCAAGATGAACATCCCAAAAGATTCATTTTAGAGCGACTAAGAAGGATACGAGCTTCCCTTTTCATTTTCATGTTTTATACTTGTTTAAATCTTGGTCAAACCTAGGATTTGACCAAGATTCAAATGTGCATAAAATAAAAAAAAATAGAAAAATGAAAAACCAAAGCGCACATAGTCTTCTTATGTCATATAGTAAGCATTAAAGTTGATAAACAAGGTCTAGACATATTCAAACAAGAAAAATCATGTATCTACCCCCTAACCCTAAACTTTGTCTTATGTAGTCAAGCATGAAGAGAAGTGGGTTTGGGTTTCAAACATGGAAATTTCAAAAACCTCCCGAAAACTTCATTTTAGAGTGACTAAGAATGATACATGCTTCCCTTTTCATTTTCATGTTTTAAACTTGTTTAAATCTTGGTCAAACCTAGGATTTGACCAAGATACAAATGGGCACAAAAAAATAAAAAATAAAAGCACATAGTCTTCTTATGTCATATCGTAAGCATTCAAGTTGATAAACATGGTCTAGATATATATATCCAAACCAAACAAATCATGTATGGATCTATACCCCTATCGATCTTATGAAGTCTAGCATGAAGAAAGGTCGTTTTGGGTTTCAAACATGGAAATTTCAAGATGAACATCCCAAAAGATTGATTTTAGAGCGACTAAGAAGGATACATGCTTCCCTTTTCGTTTTCATGTTCTATACTGTAACACCCCAACTTTTGCAACCTTGTTTATGTGTCTAGAGTGCAAAAATCATGGCCAACAAAAAACTTTTTCTATTAACATCTTGATACAATGTTTCTTGCATGTTTGTCTTGATTGGTGTGTTAGCATGTCTAATTGAAATATTGGTTAAACAAGATTGCGAGTCAACACAATCCTTGTGCCCTAGTGATCATGTCTTTCAAAATATTACTATCTTTTTGACAAATGAAAGTGTTTTGGTCACTCCGTTGACTGGGAATATAAATGGGTCCTCCTTACCTATTAGTCTTCAAAAGAAAACTTGTTTTCAAAAAGGTTTTTAAACAAAGATATAGAGATGTCATACTCTCGAGAGAAACTATCTCTCGCTCCTTGTCGCCCTAGTATAGTGCCTGTTCCTTGCTACTGCCAAATTGCATATCCTTTACTTCTCTCTAAGGTGGTTTGCGAGTACAATTCATAATGTACTCATGGCTTTGTCCCTGGCTATTTACTTGGCCAGACTTGGTGGAGTTCGACAGATGAAGAAGAAGTTGACGACGTCTATGCGAGCTAGGAACGTCTTCCCAGTCGACTGTTCGTAGGGTTATGGCATGACTTGGGCCATGCGAACGCTTTCGTCTGAAGTATTTCCGTTGTGTGATTGTTGATCTCCTGCCATTGCGGCTCTTATGTAAGTATTGGTCATGTGACCTGTTGTAATCTTTTTATTCGGTAATGTAATGGATGATGTATTTGATACCAGTTCGGTTATGCTTTCACGACACACTGATCATGGGATCGTGAATGTGTATGCATAACGGGTGTTTCGGACAGCTAGTCCGGGGCCTCACAGAGCTGGTATCAGAGCCATCCTGACTGTAGGAGACCTTAGTTAGCATGGACGTTAGTCAGGAAAATACTACTTTGGTAAAACTATTTATGAAACTTATTTTCTAGAAGCTTAGCTTCTATCTTTCTTACCCCTTCAAAAACTTCTAATTCTCACCTCTCTGATTTCGATCGACTTTGAAAGTTCTTATTCTACTACCTCATCCTCTTTCAAACCTATATATTGGACGATGCCCCAACTCAGACTCGGAGACTTGAATTCGAAGATGAATCAACCCTCTAGGAAGTCTCAAATACCTCCAACAACAGCTATTGAAGATTGGATGCCGACTTATCAGTACGCGTATAAGGGTAAGAGGATCGTGTCTTTGGTTGTCACCTAAGCCTGTCAAGGAGTTGACCTTATTCCTCTTTGGACTTGCACTTTTGCAGTCGTCAAGGATCAAGTCCTCAATTCTTGACTAGTAATTTTAAGGCCTGTCACAAGAAGTTGTCATCCATGGAGCTCTGCAGCAATTAACCCTCCGAAGACCTCACGCCCCCGAGATGTTGAGACTAGAAGATCTATGCAGTTTCCGCCTCCAACTCAGTATCAACGACTCAACATTAGACATGCTTCACCACCAACTTCTACAAGAATCCATGTTAAAGTCAATATCATCAAAATGAAGACGTGTGCATCTCTGACCAACCCAAGCCTATAGGATGGATAGAACAAACTCAATTGCTTCGATTGAGCTACCCATACGTATTAGGTATCCTTGAGTACTTAAAATACCTCGTGTGGTTTTCATGATTGCTTGTGGTGTTGTGAATTTTCTGCTTGAGTGATTGTGACTGCTTGTTGTGTGTATGCTTGTTTTAGTTTTTCGGCCAAAAAAAAAAACCTTCTAGTGTGGTAACCTTGTCTAGGAAACCCCCCTTAAGCTGTTTTTCTTCGCACCCGCTGAAGTTTCTGGTAGAGATTTTAACTTTACTTGGCGAAGTAAATGGGAAACCCTAACTCTAACTTGGGTAACCGCTAGATGCAACCCTGATTTCCCGAAATGCCAACTCCAGCACTATATTCAACTCAAGACACCCTGCGATGCCAACGAAGCAGAAGCCGTTGCCTTCAAAATCAACTGCAACCCCACGAGAATATGAAGCCATACTAATTTTATCTAACCGTAGAGCATAATCGCGCTAAGCTTGAGGTTATCTTCTTAAAACCTCAGCATGACTCACCTTCTAACAAGCTAAGTGAGTTGTAGCATCGAAGCCAAGTTACTCTACAAGGTCCATCTGGTCCTCTTCGGGTGAAGCCTTTGAAGACAACTCAAGACTCAAGAATTGGTGTACTTTAGTCAACACCAACCCTAAGGCTGAAAACTGTGTCGCCGATTGTTGTTGCCGCTTTATGTGAAGACCCACCAGGAGTTCCAATGACTTACTAAGTTAACAAGCGCCCTACAAATTAGTAAACACCGTGTGTGCCTCTTGAAGTCGCTGGGCTGCATGTCGCCTCTGAGGATTTTTCAAATCAAGCCAAGGAAGATCGATGACTTTCTTTAAAAGCGACGACATGACTCCATGGCGAAGCTCTGAGTTTTCCCGAACCCCCGATGAACAATCTTAAGTGTGGAAGACTTCGCCTTCCACTAAATTTTAAGCTAACTCTGAAAATTTTCGACCTTTCCAAAGCACCCTTGGGATGCTCTAACTTTCCAAGAATCATGGACCCCTCGAAGATTGTTAGGAAGCTACAGGTCTAACACCGGCACAGAGAAGACAACCTCTTCACGTATCTTTCTCACGGCAGAAATCTACCGTCCGCGTCTCGGAAGGCGAAGGCAGTAACCTCGCGACAACGACACGTCTACCTGAAGATGGAGTTTAATTTTTAGTCAACCTACCTAACCCTTCTAGTCCTACACCCAGTAATCTCGGGACGAGATTATTTTAAGGGGGGAAGGTCTGTAACACCCCAACTTTTGCAACCTTGTTTATGTGTCCAGAGTGCAAAAATCAGGGCCAACAAAAAACTTTTTCTATTAACATCTTGATACAATGTTTCTTGCATGTTTGTCTTGATTGGTGTGTTAGCATGTCTAATTGAAATATTGGTTAAACAAGATTGCGAGTCAACACAATCCTTGTGCCCTAGTGATCATGTCTTTCAAAATATTACTATCCTTTTGACAAAGGCTTTGTCTTGGAAACTTCTCTTATTTCAAGTTGTTTAACTTTTCTAAAACAAAGAGCCAAGATTATTTTGACACAAACAATTTTCTTTTTTCCAAACTAAGTATTTGTAAAACCTATATGGATCTAAAAGTAGGTGTGATCCCACTACTTTGCAAAACTTTATAAATGTTTTACAAATGGATTTCAAACACTTTTCAAAGACTATAAAATTAAGGAGATGCTTCTGTCTCCACTATGTTATGGAAAAATACCTTGCCATAGATTACTACCTTATTGAGAACCCCTATCCAAGCCTTATCTAGGCATGATCATCATTTTGCACTTATCCAACACTGCTTCTGGAAATGTTTGTATCTTGTGGAGTTGACCTTGCTTGACTGTGTGCATTACCTGGTGTGAGTGATTTGTTTGTGTTTCCTTATCTCTGCAAGTGGGAATGTTCTCACTATCTATGAACTGGAAAAATTCAAACATAATCTCTAGAAACGCCGATCACTATCCTCGTGGCCATTTTCCAACTTCCCAATTTGTCCCTCTCTTAAAGATTAATTTACTCCCTTTTTTTGCTTGATAAACCCTTCTCTCGGTTTAGGAAGGGATTCCCAAAATCGCTCCCTAATTTCAAAAACCTTTTTTATTTTATTTTGTCAAACCACTTTTGTTTTATCAAATGATTTTCAAAAATCCATTTCCTAATTTCAAAACCTTGGGTGACCTCTCGACCCTATTACCAAACCATTCTTTTCCAAATTATTTTAAATAATTTTTTTTACTTTAACCTCTTTCCTTATTTTCATTAGTGCATGTGATGGTGATAATACCATTTCTTGCCGTTCTCTTGTTCCAAAATTCTTTAAAATTTGCTACAATGCAGGTTATGCTAGTAGACAAATTTTAACTCGAATAGCCTCTTTTACTTCTTCAAATTTTCGAAGACGTTGTTTACTAAAATTCATTCAAATTCGACCATAGACGCGGAATGTGACCCAAACATTTATCAAATAAGTTCAAGTTTAAATGGCAACACTTGGACCATCAAATTTACCCCTCTGATTTATATAACATCATTACCTCACCTACCAAGTCTTCATCTAATTAGATGATATTTTGACCTTTTCATTTAATTAATCTCAATTTCCATTTATCTCTCCAACCCATTTCCTCGTCAACCCTTGAAAATCCTTCTAGCAAAACCATACGGATCTGCACCATCTAATCCCTATTTTGGATGACCCCCTGATCCCTAAGCCATCCCCTTGTCCTCTTTTGTTTAGTAAATGGGAGGAGGCCGACCATGCATGCATGCACTCTTGTGCTATGTCGCTCCCTCTCTCTCTTTCTATTATACTATTACTTCACCACCACTACCTTGACCACTCACAACTGCACTCTCTCTCCCTAGTCGACATGCTTCAGTATTGTCCTTGGCTGTTTGCTCTTGGCCGGAGATAAGAGGAGAGAAAGACCAAGCCATTGCATGCGGTAAGAACTGGGCAGAGCGTCAGCGAGCACCCCAACTCCCTAGGCTGTGCCAGGGTCACGTCCTACCCACCCTCTCATCGAACTGCGCCACGGACCTTCAATGAACGCCGCGCGCGTCGTCCCGGCCACGTCCTCATCGACTACCTCACGACGCTCCCAGATGCTCCAAAACCACCGCGCGGTGGACAAGGATAGTGTGCAACCCTCTCTCCTACGCTCGGGCAGACGCTTCCCTGCACGACCTTGCCCGTACGTGACCTAGCCCCGCCGCTGTCATTTCCTCGAGCAGGACGCAGGCAGACAGGACACCTCCGTGCAGGCCGATTCCCTAGCAGCCCGGACGCTCACCTCGCTCCAAAACGGTCTGCATGGTCTGTAGACGCCGCGGCACCGCCCCACCCAGCCTATCGCGATCGATGGCGACGCGACGCGAGTCCGTGGTCTACGCCCACGGTAGACCGGCCTCGGCCTGGTTTTAAGACACCCCGTGCTCCCCCTCTTCCTCCAACCACTCTTCACTTGGGTCCTCACCTCTCCAAGTCCATCGGAGAGCACGGGATCCGCCTCTCGCTCTCGCTCGCCGTGGGCGGCGCGTTCTTCTTCTCGAGTTCTGTCCGGGTCAGGCATGGTTGCGGTCGTCCCCGTCTCCCTCTAATCTACCCTTGCGTTCCCACCTCTTCCCTTGGTGTTTATCTTCCTAAACCATCCCTTTCTTTTGCCAGGAGCATGCCAAGGAGAAACTCCGGTCGTCGTCGAGCCGGGCCACGGCCGTCCCGTCACCAACATGGAGTTTTGCCTCGTACAGACCGTTGTCCAGAAGGTCTTTTGCTCGTCTTGGTCGACCGAGCCGACCCTCGCGATCTGCTGCTGCAAGCCCCGCGACCATCCGTCGACATGACCCGTCGCCGACCATCCCTGTCCGTGACTTCGCGCCCGTGCTCGTCTGCAGCGACGCCCTGGAGCACCACCGGCTCCACCGCACCACCCAGCTAGGCTCCTGCGCAGTACTGCACCTCTCCGCGCCGCCGTTCGAGGGTCGTCGCCGGCGGAAGCAACGCTGACCGCTCCGTCTGCGGCTACACGGAACCCTTCTGCACGTCCGCGTCGACGCCGGGAGGCCGTCCCTGCATGCGCGCGTCACCGACTGAGCCGCCCAACCTCCGCCGAATCCATCCGCGACGACCTGGTGTCTGCATGCGTGACCGGCAGACCCTCCACAGCACGCGCGCGTTGTCACCGACGCCTGGGAGCTCCGCCAGCTCGTCGAGGTCTCCGAGCCGAGCAGCTGCCCGCCTCTGCACCATCCCCGTCGACTCCGTCGCCCAGCGTCCCCGCGGTGAGCCTCCCGATCTTTTCCGTCATCGTCCAGGTCACGACGCCGTCGTTCTTGTATTAGATACGGAAGGAACCGCTCCGTGCCGTGGGATCCCGATTCAGCGCTTGCATGCGCCCTTGCTCCCGCATGGCTCAGCCAAGGAGGCCCCCATGCTGGATTGCTGGGTCGCGTCGCGTGCCATGCTGGGCCAGCCTGCGTGGATCTGCCGCACCAGCCCGCATTCCCTTTCTTTTCTTTTCTAGCTGTTTATAATCCAGTAAAATAGATCTGTAGGTTTGCTTTTAGTTTTCTTAAGTTATGGTCAGATTTTTCCCAGATCTGATTTATCCCTGTATCCCTATATATTTTGTGACCGCCAGGAACTTTAGTTGGTAATTTTCGTGTAGCAAAATAATTACTGGAATTAATCTAGCTAAATGTTGCAGTGTGGCCGTTTATTCATTTCTGAGAGTTTGGCATGTTGTTTTGGACCAAACTAAAATCCTGTGTGTTCCCTGTGATGAGGCCTTCCAAATGGCATTGGTCTCACCACATGAATCCCAGTGCTGTGCATGCAGTAATTTTATTACTATCCATGTCCTGCAAGGTTCCACAATTTAATCTGGGAGATGTAGAGATCATTTTTGGTTGAGACCAATTTCCATACATTCCCTGGACTATACCCTACCACATACCAGACATGCAGCTGAGTTCGCTGAGCCAAACTTTTGTACCATTTTAATGTTGTGAAAACACCTATTCTGGAGCATTTTAATCCTCAAATATTCCCGGTGACTCATAAAAATGTGAATCCAATTTGGTGGTACTCCCTGGATCCAGTGCTATGCATTGATGTACTTCATGGCTCCAGAGGGTCATTTTTTTTAAATTATGCTCAAATAACAAGGTTATTTAGTTTCTCACTTTAAAAATCATTTTTAAAATTAATATGTATGTTATTTTTCGCAAACTCAACTCCTCTGAACTCAGTGGGATAAACACTACTTGATTGTGAGTTTGCACGCCCATAGAACTCTTATTTATTTTCGACCCTTTTTAGTGGGGATTAAACCCTAATTTTCACATGATAAATTATGCATGCATCATGTTTTGGGTATGGGTTGCATTTGAGTGACATTATACTATTTGTTGAAATGTTAATTATCTCTGATTTGCTGGTTTGTTGTGTATGTTGTTGGAGTGGTTTGATGCTATGGCTAGGTGTTGATTGTTTTCTTTTTATTTGGCGACGTTAGAATACGAATGCTATCGGAGAAGGAGATGATCTTGGTGAGGATTTCAAAGAAGAATGAAGAGCAGATGATTCATGGAGAAGAAGTCCAGGGACAAATAGCCAACCAAGGCAAGCCACCTCTTGATGCATGTCTCATCCTAATTATCTTACTCTTGCATTATCACTGGTTTTGATAAATTGCATGTCTTTTATTTATTTATGTGAGTGGTTCCGCCACTCGAAGTTTCATTATTCCACCCTTACGGGTGCAGCCCTCGTGTTACCTACTGATCACACACTTACTAGTGATGTGGTGCTTAGCACCTTATCATCCTTGTCGCCGCTTTTCAAAGAAAAGTTGGACTATAGGTCGGGAGCCCTCTTTAAAAAGGTTTGTTAAAATGTTTTCAAGAAAGAAGTGTTTCGAAAACCTTGGAATGGGGTAGCCCTGCCCAAGTGTGAGTTTATGAAAAGGAAAAAGGTTTTCGGGAAGAAAAGTCGCTGGAGGCAAGTGGAGAAAATTGTTTTCGAAAACCTTTGGTGACTAAGTACCTGAACCGGACCTAGCCAGTACAACCACATTACCCTTTAGTGGGACGGGGCGTAGCGTAGTAGTTTGTCTCGCCTTAGTTTGGGTCCTGCAAGTGTAAGGGGTAGTCCGATCATGGACACCTATCGACCGTGGCCTCCCCGATGAACCGAGGACGCCTTTCCATTGCGTATCGATGGCAGGGGTACAACCTATGAGCTCCCATTGAATAATGCCCCGCAGTTGGTCGCGGCATTCCGGAGGATCGAGCTGGTCGGGGAATTTGCTACTCCTAGGTAAACGACCCCTCGGACTCTGGTGTTGGGAGGTACAACTCTAGGCGGCATGTCTTAGGCTAAGGCGAGCAGGCGAAAAACTACGATCGGGTGCTTGTTGTGGCATATGTTGTTATGCAGGGATGATGCCCACACGATAAGTATTCAGATCTTGTGGGGAAAGTGTACAACCTCTGCAGAGTGTAAAACTATTCGAATAGCCGTGTCCGCGGTTATGGACGTGGGAATGGAAGCTGCTTGGCATTAAAGGAAAGTTTTATTTTACAAAAGTGTTTTCCAAAAAGGTTTTGGAAATGTACCCGGGAGGTACGGAAAATATACCAGTGGGACTGGTGGAGATGTACCTGATAGGTACGGTGGACAGATGAAAGTGTTTTGGTCACTCCGTTGACTGGGAATATAAATGGGTCCTCCTTACCTATTAGTCTTCAAAAGAAAACTTGTTTTCAAAAAGGTTTTTAAACAAAGATATAGAGATGTCATACTCTCGAGAGAAACTATCTCTCGCTCCTTGTCGCCCTAGTATAGTGCTCGTTCCTTGCTACGCCAAATTGCATATCCTTTACTTCTCTCTAAGGTAGTTTGCGAGTACAATTCATAATGTACTCATGGCTTTGTCCCTGGCTATTTACTTGGCCAGACTTGGTGGAGATCGACCGATCAAGAAGGAGTTGACGACGTCTATGCGAGCTAGGAACGTCTTCCCAGTCAGTTGCCTGTAGGGTTATGGCATGACTTGGGCCATGCGAACGCTTTCGTTTGAAGTATTTCCACTGTGTGATTGTTGATCTCCTGCCATTGCGGCTCTTATGTAAGTATTGGTCATGTGACTTGTTGTAATCTTTTTATTCGGTAATGTAATGGATGATGTATTTGATACCCGGTTCGGTTATGCTTTCACGACACACCGATCATGGGATCGTGAATGTGTATGCATAACGGGTGTTTCGGACAGCTAGTCCGGGGCCTCCATGAGTCGGTATCGAGCCATCTCGACTGTAGGAGACCTTAGTTAGCATGGACGTTAGTCAGGAAAATACTACTTTGGTAAAACTATTTATGAAACTTATTTTCTAGAAGCTTAGCTTCTATCTTTCTTACCCCTTCAAAAACTTCTAATTCTCACCTCTCTGATTTCGATCGACTTTGAAAGTTCTTATTCTACTACCTCATCCTCTTTCAAACCTATATATTGGACGATGCCCCAACTCAGACTCGGAGACTTGAATTCGAAGATGAATCAACCCTCTAGGAAGTCTCAAATACCTCCAACAACGGCTATTGAAGATTGGATGCCGACTTATCGATACGCGTATAAGGGTAAGAGGATCGTGTCTTTGGTTGTCACCTAAGCTCGTCAAGGAGTTGACCTTATTCCTCTTTGGACTTGCACTTTTGCGGTCGTCAAGGATCAAGTCCTCAATTCTTGACTAGTAATTTTAAGGCCCGTCACAAGAAGTTGTCATCCATGGAGCTCTGCGGCAATTAACCCTCCCGAAGACCTCACGCCCCCGAGATGTTGAGACTAGAAGATCTATGCAGTTTCCGCCTCCAACTCAGTATCAGCGACTCAACATTAGACATGCTTCACCACCAACTTCTACAAGAATCCATGTTAAAGTCAATATCATCAAAATGAAGACGTGTGCATCTCTGACCAACCCAAGCCTATAGGATGGATAGAACAAACTCAATTGCTTCGATTGAGCTACCCATACGTATTAGGTATCCTTGAGTACTTAAAATACCTCGTGTGGTTTTCATGATTGCTTGTGGTGTTGTGAATTTTCTGCTTGAGTGATTGTGATCGCTTGTTGTGTGTATGCTTGTTTTAGTTTTTCGGCCAAAAAAAAAAACCTTCTAGTGTGGTAACCTTGTCTAGGAAACCCCCCTTAAGCTGTTTTTCTTCGCACCCGCTGAAGTTTCTGGTAGAGATTTTAACTTTACTTGGCGAAGTAAATGGGAAACCCTAACTCTAACTTGGGTAACCGCTAGATGCAACCCTGATTTCCCGAAATGCCAACTCCAGCACTATATTCAACTCAAGACACCCTGCGATGCCAACGAAGCAGAAGCCGTTGCCTTCAAAATCAACTGCAACCCCACGAGAATATGAAGCCATACTAATTTTATCTAACCGTAGAGCATAATCGCGCTAAGCTTGAGGTTATCTTCTTAAAACCTCAGCATGACTCACCTTCTAACAAGCTAAGTGAGTTGTAGCATCGAAGCCAAGTTACTCTACAAGGTCCATCTGGTCCTCTTCAGGTGAAGCCTTTGAAGACAACTCAAGACTCAAGAATTGGTGTACTTTAGTCAACACCAACCCTAAGGCTGAAAACTGTGTCGCCGACTGTTGTTGCTGCTTTATGTGAAGACCCACCAGGAGTTCCAATGACTTACTAAGTTAACAAGCGCCCTACAAATTAGTAAACACCGTGTGTGCCTCTTGAAGCTGCGGGCTGCATGTCGCCTCTGAGGATTTTTCAAATCAAGCCAAGGAAGATCGATGACTTTCTTTAAAAGCGACGACATGACTCCATGGCAGAAGCTCTGAGTTTTCCCGAACCCCCGATGAACAATCTTAAGTGTGGAAGACTTCGCCTTCCACTAAATTTTAAGCTAACTCTGAAAATTTTCGACCTTTCCAAAGCACCCTTGGGATGCTCTAACTTTCCAAGAATCATGGACCCCTCGAAGATTGTTAGGAAGCTACAGGTCTAACACCGGCACAGAGAAGACAACCTCTTCACGTATCTTTCTCACGGCAGAAATCTACCGTCCGCGTCTCAGAAGCTGAAGCTGTAACCTCGCGACAACGACACGTCTACCTGAAGATGGAGTTTAATTTTTAGTCAACCTACCTAACCCTTCTAGTCCTACACCCAGTAATCTCGGGACGAGATTATTTTAAGGGGGGAAGGTCTGTAACACCCCAACTTTTGCAACCTTGTTTATGTGTCCGAGTGCAAAAATCAGGGCCAACAAAAAACTTTTTCTATTAACATCTTGATACAATGTTTCTTGCATGTTTGTCTTGATTGGTGTGTTAGCATGTCTAATTGAAATATTGGTTAAACAAGATTGCGAGTCAACACAATCCTTGTGCCCTAGTGATCATGTCTTTCAAAATATTACTATCCTTTTGACAAAAGCTTTGTCTTGGAAACTTCTCTTATTTCAAGTTGTTTAACTTTTCTAAAACAAAGAGCCAAGATTATTTTGACACAAACAATTTTTTTTTCCAAACTAAGTATTTGTAAAACCTATATGGATCTAAAAGTAGGTGTGATCCCACTACTTTGCAAAACTTTATAAATATTTTACAAATGGATTTCAAACACTTTTCAAAGACTATAAAATTAAGGAGATGCTTCTGTCTCCACTATGTTATGGAAAAATACCTTGCCATAGATTACTACCTTATTGAGAACCCCTATCCAAGCCTTATCTAGGCATGATCATCATTTTGCACTTATCCAACACTGCTTCTGGAAATGTTTGTATCTTGTGGAGTTGACCTTGCTTGACTGTGTGCATTACCTGGTGTGAGTGATTTGTTTGTGTTTCCTTATCTCTGCAAGTGGGAATGTTCTCACTATCTATGAACTGGAAAAATTCAAACATAATCTCTAGAAACGCTGATCACTATCCTCGTGGCCATTTTCCAACTTCCCAATTTGTCCCTCTCTTAAAGATTAATTTACTCCCCTTTTTTTGCTTGATAAACCCTTCTCTGGTTTAGGAAGGGATTCCCAAAATCGCTCCCTAATTTCAAAAACCTTTTTTATTTTATTTTGTCAAACCACTTTTGTTTTATCAAATGATTTTCAAAAATCCATTTCCTAATTTCAAAACCTTGGGTGACCTCTGACCCTATTACCAAACCATTCTTTTCCAAATTATTTTAAATAATTTTTTTTACTTTAACCTCTTTCCTTATTTTCATTAGTGCATGTGATGGTGATAATACCATTTCTTGCCGTTCTCTTGTTCCAAAATTCTTTAAAATTTGCTACAATGCAGGTTATGCTAGTAGACAAATTTTAACTCAGAATAGCCTCTTTTACTTCTTCAAATTTTCGAAGACGTTGTTTACTAAAATTCATTCAAATTCGACCATAGACGCGGAATGTGACCCAAACATTTATCAAATAAGTTCAAGTTTAAATGGCAACACTTGGATCATCAAATTTACCCCTCTGATTTATATAACATCATTACCTCACCTACCAAGTCTTCATCTAATTAGATGATATTTTGACCTTTTCATTTAATTAATCTCAATTTCCATTTATCTCTCCAACCCATTTCCTCGTCAACCCTTGAAAATCCTTCTAGCAAAACCATACGGATCTGCACCATCTAATCCCTATTTTGGATGACCCCCTGATCCCTAAGCCATCCCCTTGTCCTCTTTTGTTTAGTAAATGGGAGGAGGCCGACCATGCATGCATGCACTCTTGTGCTATGTCGCTCCCTCTCTCTACTATTACTTCACCACCACTACCTTGACCACTCACAACTGCACTCTCTCTCCCTAGTCGACATGCTTCAGTATTGTCCTTGGCTGTTTGCTCTTGGCCGGAGATAAGAGGAGAGAAAGACCAAGCCATTGCATGCGGTAAGAACTGGGCAGAGCGTCAGCGAGCACCCCAACTCCCTAGGCTGTGCCAGGGTCACGTCCTACCCACCCTCTCATCGAACTGCGCCACGGACCTTCAATGAACGCCGCGCGCTCGTCCCGGCCACGTCCTCATCGACTACCTCACGACGCTCCCAGATGCTCCAAAACCACCGCGCGGTGGACAAGGATAGTGTGCAACCCTCTCTCCTACGCTCGGGCAGACGCTTCCCTGCACGACCTTGCCCGTACGTGACCTAGCCCCGCCGCTGTCATTTCCTCGAGCAGGACGCAGGCAGACAGGACACCTCCGTGCAGGCCGATTCCCTAGCAGCCCGGACGCTCACCTCGCTCCAAAACGGTCTGCATGGTCTGTAGACGCCGCGGCACCGCCCCGCCCAGCCTATCGCGATCGATGGCGACGCGACGCGAGTCCGTGGTCTACGCCCACGGTAGACCGGCCTCGGCCTGGTTTTAAGACACCCCGTGCTCCCCCTCTTCCTCCAACCACTCTTCACTTGGGTCCTCACCTCTCCAAGTCCATCGGAGAGCACGGGATCCGCCTCTCGCTCTCGCTCGCCGTGGGCGGCGCGTTCTTCTTCTCGAGTTCTGTCCGGGTCAGGCATGGTTGCGGTCGTCCCCGTCTCCCTCTAATCTACCCTTGCGTTCCCACCTCTTCCCTTGGTGTTTATCTTCCTAAACCATCCCTTTCTTTTGCCAGGAGCATGCCAAGGAGAAACTCCGGTCGTCGTCGAGCCGGGCCACGGCCGTCCCGTCACCAACATGGAGTTTTGCCTCGTACAGACCGTTGTCCAGAAGGTCTTTTGCTCGTCTTGGTCGACCGAGCCGACCCTCGCGATCTGCTGCTGCAAGCCCCGCGACCATCCGTCGACATGACCCGTCGCCGACCATCCCTGTCCGTGACTTCGCGCCCGTGCTCGTCTGCAGCGACGCCCTGGAGCACCACCGGCTCCACCGCACCACCCAGCTAGGCTCCTGCGCAGTACTGCACCTCTCCGCGCCGCCGTTCGAGGGTCGTCGCCGGCGGAAGCAACGCTGACCGCTCCGTCCGCGGCTACACGGAACCCTTCTGCACGTCCGCGTCGACGCCGGGAGGCCGTCCCTGCATGCGCGCGTCACCGACTGAGCCGCCCAACCTCCGCCGAATCCATCCGCGACGACCTGGTGTCTGCATGCGTGACCGGCAGATCCCTCCACAGCACGCGCGCGTTGTCTCCGACGCCTGGGAGCTCCGCCAGCTCGTCGAGGTCTCCGAGCCGAGCAGCTGCCCGCCTCTGCACCATCCCCGTCGACTCCGTCGCCCAGCGTCCCCGCGGTGAGCCTCCCGATCTTTTCCGTCATCGTCCAGGTCACGACGCCGTCGTTCTTGTATTAGATACGGAAGGAACCGCTCCGTGCCGTGGGATCCCGATTCAGCGCTTGCATGCGCCCTTGCTCCCGCATGGCTCAGCCAAGGAGGCCCCCATGCTGGATTGCTGGGTCGCGTCGCGTGCCATGCTGGGCCAGCCTGCGTGGATCTGCCGCACCAGCCCGCATTCCCTTTCTTTTCTTTTCTAGCTGTTTATAATCCAGTAAAATAGATCTGTAGGTTTGCTTTTAGTTTTCTTAAGTTATGGTCAGATTTTTCCCAGATCTGATTTATCCCTGTATCCCTATATATTTTGTGACCGCCAGGAACTTTAGTTGGTAATTTTCGTGTAGCAAAATAATTACTGGAATTAATCTAGCTAAATGTTGCAGTGTGGCCGTTTATTCATTTCTGAGAGTTTGGCATGTTGTTTTGGACCAAACTAAAATCCTGTGTGTTCCCTGTGATGAGGCCTTCCAAATGGCATTGGTCTCACCACATGAATCCCAGTGCTGTGCATGCAGTAATTTTATTACTATCCATGTCCTGCAAGGTTCCACAATTTAATCTGGGAGATGTAGAGATCATTTTTGGTTGAGACCAATTTCCATACATTCCCTGGACTATACCCTACCACATACCAGACATGCAGCTGAGTTCGCTGAGCCAAACTTTTGTACCATTTTAATGTTGCGAAAACACCTATTCTGGAGCATTTTAATCCTCAAATATTCCCGGTGACTCATAAAAATGTGAATCCAATTTGGTGGTACTCCCGGATCCAGTGCTATGCATTGATGTACTTCATGGCTCCAGGAGGGTCATTTTTTTTAAATTATGCTCAAATAACAAGGTTATTTAGTTTCTCACTTTAAAAATCATTTTTAAAATTAATATGTATGTTATTTTTCGCAAACTCAACTCCTCTGAACTCAGTGGGATAAACACTACTTGATTGTGAGTTTGCACGCCCATAGAACTCTTATTTATTTTCGACCCTTTTTAGTGGGGATTAAACCCTAATTTTCACATGATAAATTATGCATGCATCATGTTTTGGGTATGGGTTGAATTTGAGTGACATTATACTATTTGTTGAAATGTTAATTATCTCTGATTTGCTGGTTTGTTGTGTATGTTGTTGGAGTGGTTTGATGCTATGGCTAGGTGTTGATTGTTTGCTTTTTATTTGGCGACGTTAGAATACGAATGCTATCGGAGAAGGAGATGATCTTGGTGAGGATTTCAAAGAAGAATGAAGAGCGAGATGATTCATGGAGAAGAAGTCCAGGGACAAATAGCCAACCAAGGCAAGCCACCTCTTGATGCATGTCTCATCCTAATTATCTTACTCTTGCATTATCACAGGTTTTGTTAAATTGCATGTCTTTTAATTATTTATGTGAGTGGTTCCGCCACTCGAAGTTTTATTATTCCACCCTTCTGGGTGCAGCCCTCGTGTTACCTATTTATCACACACTTACTAGTGAGGTGGTGCTTAGCACCTAATCATCCTTGTCGCCGCTTTTCAAAGAAAAGTGGGACTATAGGTCGGGAGCCCTCTTTAAAAAGGTTCGTGAAAATGTTTTCAAGAAAGAAGTGTTTCGAAAACCTTGGAATGGGGTAGCCCTGCCCAAGTGTGGGTTTTTGAAAAGGAAAAAGGTTTTCGGGAAGAAAAGTCGACTGGAGGCAAGTGGAGAAAATTGTTTTCGAAAACCTTTGGTGACTAAGTACACGAGCCGGACCTAGCCGGTACAACCACATTACCCTTTAGTGGGACGGGGCGTAGCGTAGTAGTTTGTCTCGCCTTAGTTTGGGTCCTGCAAGTGTAAGGGGTAGTCCGATCATGGACACCTATCGACCGTGGCCTCCCCGATGAACCGAGGACGCCTTTCCATTGCGTATCGATGGCGGGGTACAACCTATGAGCTCCCATTGAATAATGCCCCGCTGAGTTGGTCGCGGCATTCGGAGGATCGAGCTGGTCGGGGAATTTGCTACTCCTAGGTAAACGACCCCTCGGACTCTGGTGTTGGGAGGTACAACTCTAGGCGGCATGTCTTAGGCTAAGGCGAGCAGGCGAAAAACTACGATCGGGTGCTTGTTGTGGCATATGTTGTTATGCAGGGATGATGCCCACACGATAAGTATTCAGATCTTGTGGGGAAAGTGTACAACCTCTGCAGAGTGTAAAACTATTCGAATAGCCGTGTCCGCGGTTATGGACGTGGGAATGGAAGCTGCTTGGCATTAAAGGAAAGTTTTATTTTACAAAAGTGTTTTCCAAAAAGGTTTTGGAAATGTACCTGGGAGGTACGGAAAATATACCAGTGGGACTGGTGGAGATGTACCTGATAGGTACGATGGACAGATGAAAGTGTTTTGGTCACTCCGTTGACTGGGAATGAAAATGGGTCCTCCTTACCTATTAGTCTTCAAAAGAAAACTTGTTTTCAAAAAGGTTTTTCAACAAAGATATAGAGATGTCATACTCTCGAGAGAAACTATCTCTCGCTCCTTGTCGCCCTAGTATAGTGCCTGTTCCTTGCTACTGCCAAATTGCATATCCTTTACTTCTCTCTAAGGTGGTTTGCGAGTACAATTCATAATGTACTCATGGCTTTGTCCCTGGCTATTTACTTGGCCAGACTTGGTGGAGTTCGACAGATGAAGAAGAAGTTGACGACGTCTATGCGAGCTAGGAACGTCTTCCCAGTCAGTTGCCTGTAGGGTTATGGCATGACTTGGGCCATGCGAACGCTTTCGTCTGAAGTATTTCCGCTGTGTGATTGTTGATCTCCTGCCATTGCGGCTCTTATGTAAGTATTGGTCATGTGACCTGTTGTAATCTTTTTATTCGGTAATGTAATGGATGATGTATTTGATACCAGTTCGGTTATGCTTTCACGACACACTGATCATGGGATCGTGAATGTGTATGCATAACGGGTGTTTCGGACAGCTAGTCCGGGGCCTCACATATACTTGTTTAAATCTTGGTCAAACCTAGGATTTGACCAAGATTCAAATGTGCATAAAATAAAAAAAATAAAAAAATGAAAAACCAAAGCGCACATAGTCTTCTTATGTCATATAGTACATTTCAAATGCGGCTTGAGATAAAAAGAAAAAGAAAGTAGCCAGAAATTAGGGGTAAAAAAAACTCCAAGAAAGGAAAGCTTTATCGTTCATACTGGCTGACATGTGGGACCTATGAGCCAGCAGAGTCCTCAACGTTTCAAAGGCGGCAGGGGATCAAAAAAAAGAAATAGCCAAAAATCAGAGGGTGAAAAAAAACCAAGAAAATGAACTTTTATAGTACATAGAGGATGACATGCGGGTCCCATGAGCCAGCAGGTTCCTCAACGTTTCAAAGGCGGCATGAGATCGAAAGAAAAAGGCAAGTGACCAAATATCAGGGGCCAAAAATAATTCAAGTAAAGAAACTTGATAGTACATAGAGGATGACATGCGGGTCCCATTTAGCAGCAGCGGTATCACCGTTTGAGAGGCTGCACGGGATCGAAAGAAAAAGGCAAGTGACCAAATATGAGGTGCCAAAAAAAATTCCAAGAAAAGAAAGTTGATTGCACATAGAGGATGACATGCGGGTCCCATTTAGCAGCAACTCTCAACGTTTCCAAGGCGGCAGGGGATCAAAAGAAAAAAGGAAGTAGCCAGAAATCAGGGGGTCAAAAAAAATCCAAGAATAGAAATTTTTTTGGTTCATAGAGGATGACATGCGGGACCCATGAGTGCTAAAAATAATCCAAACAAAGAAATTTATTATACATAGAGGATGACATGCGGGTCCCATTTTGCAGCAGCGGTCTCAACGTTTCCAAGGCGGCACAGGACCAAAAGAAAAATGAAGTAGCCAGAAATCAGGGGGTGAAAAAAAATCCAAGAAGAAAGATTTCAATTGGGCTGCATCTGGACATCTGGGCCTTCGAACTATCCTACTTGGCCTTTTAACTCGTACAATTTCAGCCCACTCCAAAACAGGAAAGTTCGGAATTTTCTAAAAAAAACAGGAAAGTCCTATGCTTCGCAAAAACAAAAAATAGGGGATTCAACATATAAGTTTGTTTATGTAAAAATAAAGATTTATTTTATCCGTTTGAAATAGCTCAGAGCGCAATACACTGTTTATTGTCTGCAAAATAATCAAGATATCACATGTTTGTTGTATGGGGAGGCTGACATCGGGGACCCATGAGCCAGCAGCGTCATCAACGTTTTAAAGGCGGCAGGGGATGGAAAGAAAAAATAAACCAAAAATCTGTTGGTAAAAAATCCAAGAAAAGAAACATTTTCTTTCTAAGAGGATGACATGCGGGACCCATGAGGCAGCAGCATCCTCAGCGTTTATTGTTCATAGAGGCTGGCATGTGGGACCCGTGAGCCAGCAGCGTCCTCAACGTTTTAAAGGTTGCAGGAGATCGAAAGAAAAAATAAGCCAAAAATCGTTCGGTAAACAAAATCCAAGAAAAGAAACATTTACCGTTCTGAGAGGATGACATGCGGGACCCATGAGGCAGCAGCATCCTCACGATTTCAAGGCGGCAGGGATCAAAAGAAAAAAAGGAAATATCCGGAAATTGATTAGGGGTTCAAAATAAATCCATCAAAGGAAACTTTTATTGTTCATAGAGGATGACATGTGGGACCGACACGCCAACGAGCGTCCTCATCGTTTCGAGAGGGCGAGGAGATCAAAAGAAAAAGGCAAATAGCCGAGAAATTAGGGGTCAAAAATAACTCCAAGAAAGAAAAATTTTATTGTACGTAGAGGATGACATGCGGGACCCATGAGCCAGCGAGCTTAGTCAATGTTTCAAAGGCGGCATGAGATCGAAAGAAAAAGGCAAGTGCCAAAATATCGGGAGCCAAAGATAATCCAAGAAAAAACTTTATTGTACATAGAGGATGACATGCGGGTCCCATTTAGCGACGGCCGGTCTCAACGTTTCAAATGCGGCTTGAGATCAAAAAAAAAGAAAGTTGATTGTACATAGAGGATGACATGCGGGTCCCATGAGTCGGCGACTTACTCAACGTTTCCAAGGCGGCAGGGGATCAAAAGAAAAAAATCCAAGAAAAAACTTTTATAGTACATAGAGGATGACATGCGGGTCCCATTTTGCAGCAGCGGTCCCAACGTTTCAAATGCGACTTGAGATCAAAAGAAAAAGAAAGTAGCCAGAAATTAGGCGGTCAAAAAAAATCCAAGAAAAGAAAGTTGATGGACATAGAGGATGACATGCGGGTCCCATGAGCCGACGGAGTTTCTCAACGTTTCAAACGTGGCATGAGATCGAAAGAAAAAGGCAAGTGACCAAATATCAGGATCCAAAAATAATTCAAGAAAAGAAACTTGATTGTACATAGAGGCTGACATGTGGGACCTATGAGCCAGCAGAGTCCTCAACGTTTCAAAGGCGGCAGGGGATCAAAAGAAAAAGGAAATAGCCAAAAATCGGAGGGTGAAAAAAAAACCAAGAAAATGAACTTTTACAGTACATAGAGGATGACATGCGGGTCCCATGAGCCAGCAGGTTCCTCAACGTTTCAAACGTGGCATGAGATCGAAAGGAAAAAGCAAGTGACCAAATATCAGGATCCAAAAATAATTCAAGAAAAGAAAGTTGATTGTACATAGAGGATGACATGCGGGTCCCATGAGTCAGCAGCTTACTCAACGTTTCCAAGGCGGCAGGGGATCAAAAGAAAAAGGAAATAGCAAAAAATCAGAGGGTGAAAAAAATCCAAGAAAATAAACTTTTATAGCACATAGAGGATGACATGCGGGTCCCATGAGCTAGCAGGTTCCTCAACGTTTCAAACGTGGCATGAGATCGAAAGAAAAAGGCAAGTGACCAAATATGAGGAGCCAAAAATAATTCAAGAAAAGAAAGTTTTATAGTACATAGAGGATGACATGCGGGTCCCATTTAGCAACGAGCGGTATCACCGTTTGAGAGGCGGCGGGGGATCGAAAGAAAAAGGCAAGTGACCAAATATGAGGAGCCAAAAATAATTCAAGAAAAGAAAGTTTTATAGTACATAGAGGATGACATGCGGGTCCCATTTAGCAGCGAGCGGTATCACCGTTTGAGAGGCGGCAGGGGATCGAAAGAAAAAGGCAAGTGACCAAATATGAGGAGCCAAAAATAATTCAAGAAAAGAAAGTTTTATAGTACATAGAGGATGACATGCGGGTCCCATTTAGCAGCAGCGGTATCACCGTTTGAGAGGCGCAGGGGATCGAAAGAAAAAGGCAAGTTACCAAATATGAGGAGCCAAAAATAATTCAAGAAAAGAAAGTTTTATAGTACATAGAGGATGACATGCGGGTCCCATTTAGCAGCGGTGGTATCACCGTTTGAGAGGCGGCGGGGATCGAAAGAAAAAGGCAAGTGACCAAATATGAGGTGCCAAAAAAACTCCAAGAAAAGAAAGTTGATTGCACATAGAGGATGACATGTGGGTCCCATTTAGCAACAGCGGTCTCAACGTTTCCAAGGCGGCAAGGGATCAAAAGAAAAAGGAAGTAGCCGAGAAATCGGGGGTCAAAAAAAAATCCAAGAATAGAAAGAATTTTGGTTCATAGAGGATGACATGCGGGACCCATGATCCCGCATCGTAAACGGCTCGATCGGAGAGCGTTGAACGAGATGGCGCGATCGAGAAAAAACAATGCCGAGAGGGCTGCCATCCGGGCCCTACATCCCTCGGCGGTGCGGATTTGCGTTGACTCGGCCGGCGAACCCGAGATTTCGAGATGCACCACGTCCCGGGACACCATACGCCACGTTTTGGCCGTTTTCGTCGGGCTAGGTGGCCTCAAAAACGAGAAAAAAACGTTTTGACATGCACAACGGAGAGACCAAAAATCGTCGGCCATGGTACACCGAGCAACCACGGCGCGACTTCAACTTCGTCGGCCATGGCAACTTTTCTTGTAGTGAATAATGCTTAATGAAACAATGTGCTAATCTCTGGTTTGAAAAAGAACAAGTGCTATTCTCCGGTTTGAAAAAAATGTGCTATATCAATGGATGCTTTCAAGTGTTCACTAGCGAGTAGGTTTACTTAATTTAAAAAGAACAAGTTCTAGCAGTAGGTTTAGTTCATAAAAAGAACAAGTGCTTCTCAGGTTTGAAAAAAGAAAAGAAAATGAATTTGTTCTCTGGTTTGAAATTTACTTCATTTAGTTCATTTTTCACATGAAGGAAATATAATTGGAGCTTTCTGATAATCCACAAATGAGAAATGACACATGAGCTTCTCAGGCATTGCATGTTCATTGTAAGAAAATTGAAAATAAAAATTGGTGCTATGGTTGATTTCTTGCAAATTGAAAATTGGTGCTATGTTCATTCTCTGGTTCATTAAAAATGAAAATGAAGATGATGTGTGCATGTTGCTCCTATGCTGGTTGGAAAAGAAATGAAAATCGAGATGTTGTGTGCATGCTACTGTTATGCTGCTGATATTACTCATGGTTTATGGTGATGGTTATGGTGAAATGAAAAGGAAAATGAAGCTGCTCCCCTACTCTAATGGTCAAGTTCTATTGTCTCTCGTTTATGGTGACGGTTATGGTGTTCATGGCTATATATATGTGAATTGCATTTCTGTTACAGGGATTGAGTTGCTATTGAGTGTCGAAATGTTGATTCATTTCCGTTCCGGCAATTCTAGCACTCCGCATGACCAATTTTTAGCAAAGGTCATGCCGAATTTTTCCGTGAATTCTAACTCTTTTTCATCTTCTATTAGTGCAAGCCACCATGGCGTCTCAAGAATAGTTAGAGGCGCACTACAATAAGTACTTCTTTAGGACGAAGGAGGATGCCGAGGCCACTGGGGGTGGCCGCGACGAGGACCATGAGATGGAGGATGCCGCTGGGGGTAGTGCCGACGAGCCAAGCCGCGACGCCAGGGGTGGCGGCGAAACAAGTGGCGACGATCCTAGCGGCGCCACCGGAGGTGGCGGCGAGACAAGCGGCAACGATCCTAGCGGCGCCGCCGGGAGTAGTGGCACCGGGACAAGTGGTTCCAAGAGGCCGCGGAAGGCAAGGCGCCAAAACACGGTCACCACTCGCAGAGACACAATCTTAGAGGTGGACCCCGCTAGTGGTTTGCCGGTGGAGCCTAAGGATGTTGCCAAGGGGTACGGCAACCAACTGGCATGTATCCTCCGAGAGGTCATCAATCTCAACGAGACGGACCTCCAAGCCGATTACAAAGCGCATTTTCGAGTCCAGCTCATTGCGAGGTTGCACTCACGATACATGTTCCTAGGCGACTACACCTCCACTCATGAAACCAAAAACATTGTGAACTCACAAGCCCTCCCGAAGTTCACCAAACACCTCGGCAGCCTATAAGTACATGGTGCGGAAGCCGATTGCCGACGGCAAAGGTTTCGAAGAGGTCCATTCTGCCTTTCCGCATGTTACGCAAGCGGACTTTGATGCTTTTGTGGCCAATGAAGAGCTACAAGCGAGGTCTTAACATGTACTTTGAAAGCCGTTTACATGGGGCATCCAAGGTGGCTACACAAGACTGATCCGTGGAGAAAGCATGGAGATCTGTTCGATAGTACAACTGAGCCCCGAGGACCTCCACGTAAGAAGAGCGACAAAGAGATCCATACATTATTGAAAGGATGTAAAGAGTGCTCGGGAAGATTCATCGAAAGCAGCCAGTAGAGAAGAAGAAAAAGGCAACAATGCCGCTCATGGGTGTATGGAAAAGGAGGTACGTGTTTGGGACTTGCCGAACTAGAAAATTCTCGACACACCTCACTTCCTTGATGCCATGCATATCACAAAGAACGAATTGGCACTCTTCTCAACATGCCAGACCGGACCAAACATGGGCCGAAAGCAAGACACGGCCTGAAAGTTTTGGGCATCAGGGAAGAGCTTCAGATCCCGCCGACCCAAGATGGACAGTCAGAGGAGGACACAGACGATGGTAAGAATCGCGAAAGGGTTAAGCAGCAAGACTATTACTACACCCTCATGCAACGAAACTTCAGCGGCATGAAGTCTTCTAGGAGCTAGAGTGCCCTTGGGTTACTCGGGGCTAATAAGCACATACATGGACCCCAAGCAACGAAACTTCAGCGGCATGAAGTCTCATGACTGTCACGTGATGATGACGAAGATTCTTCCGGTTGCAATCCGAGGTATAATGGATGACCATGTCCGTGCAACACAGACTGGCCTCTATAACTTCTTTGTCATAACTTGGAAGATGATAAGTGTTAAGAAACTCGAAAGGCTACTGGAAGAGATCGTAGTGATTCTATCTGAGCTTGAGATGTACTTCCCGCCTGCATTCTTTGACGTGATGGTCCATATGTTGCAGAAACATAGTCAGAGAGGTGGACCCCAAAAAGTGGTTTGCCGATAGAGCCTAAGGACGTCGCAAGGGGGTACGACAACCAACTAGCAGCAATCCTCTGAGAGGTCGTCAATCTCAACGAAATGGACCTCCGAGGGAAGAACAAAATTCATTTGCGAGTCCAACTCATTTATTGTAACATCCCAAATTTTAAAACAAAGGAGAAAATGAATTCCCTTTTTACAAAAATTGGAATCAACAAAAACTTTATTTAAGTTCTATAAGGAGCATAGTGCTCATGCTTGTAGTTGATGATCTATGCCATGTTTGTTTGTTAAAGTGTTTGAAAATGATCTAAAACCCTAAACCTTGCTCTTTGAAGTCCAAATGAAACAAAGCAAAATAAAAATAAATGAAAAGGGAAAATATATGTAAGCCTAAAACCCTAATTTGCAAATCTTGGGATATACCCTTTTTATTTTCTAAATGGTTGTGAACCATTGTTAGACCCCACTAAACCCTAAACCATGATCATTTAGATCAAAGAGAAACAAATAAGAAAAAGAGAAAATATAAATAGCCTCATATATGTGCCTATGGCTATTTTTGTAAAACTTTACCCTAAGCCCTTCTACCTTGTTCAGATGTTTTTTAAAACATTAATAAACACTATCTAGTACTTAACAAGTCAAATCTAAGGTGAAACCAAAAAGAAATAACAAGAAAATAAAAATGTCCATAGAGGCATGTGAGAGGAAATGACCAAAAATAGGAATTTGAGATTTTACCCTAAGACTTAGTGCGAATGGTGGGATCACTCCTCTATACCATTTCAACACTCAACAACATCAATTAGGTCAAGAAAAACCAAATCAATTAGAGAGAAATAAAATAAATGAGAAGAATGCAAATCTCACTCACATACACAAATGGCCATTTTTGCAAATCATTAACCAAGGCCACCATTGCTTGTGCCATTGCTTGTGAAACTCTAATATATCAATAATAAACACATTTGCATCACAGAAACAACAATCAAAGCATAGGAAATATCAAAATTCCATCACATATGATAATGGTCACTCTGCACATTTATATCATCATGTCCACTTTGCACCCCTGGTTTGGAAGATTCTTAAACCAAAACCCCTCACTTCTTTCCACCTCATCCAAGACCATATCAAGGTGAACATTTTTGGTGTTGACCACCATGGTTGACTCTGCCTAGTTTGACCAGTATAAAGGTGACAATTGGCAACATTGAATCAAAGAGAAGATCATCCACTTTTTGAAACTTTGCAAACCAGCACCAAATTGCACACCACCACCACCATTCTACTCCATTAATTATTCAAATCAACTCCACCAAAAATATTTGAAAAATTCAAACATTTCTTTCATGCGGCCATTTCATCGAACACTTGGCAGGCATAAATCTGGTTTGGACACACACCCTTTTACACATCAGTTTTTAGCCTAAACCACTTTAGTTCTGAGATGATAAGTGCTCCTCTGTGTCTCCTGCATCAAGCCATGTACTTGCCCTTGCTGATTAAAGTGAGGAGAGAGCACTTTCCTCACCATGTCGTGCTCATGCCGGCCAGCATGCCCCTCTTTCTCTGCTCCTCTCCTTTTCCTTTTACCATGTCCCGTACACTCCCCTGACCTTGTTGATCATCACGGTGCACGGCCTGAGCTCGCGCGAGGCTGGCATTGGCCGGAGCCGGAGCGCGCCCGGGCTCGCCCGAGCCGGTGCCCGGCACGCGCGCTCACCGCGTACTGGACGCGCTAGATTGTCGCTCGCCCCATCGCCTTAGTACTCCTCTACCCCTCTATCTCTGCATCAAGCTTCTCCACTGCAACCTCTAGCCCTTAGACATCCTCAAGTGCACGCAGAGGCACCGTCACCGTCGTCCTCGTCAACTTTCAGCCGCCAGTACTGAGACGGACAATGCATGCGCCCGAGCGATCCTTTCACCCTTTTTCGGCGCCAGCTAGTCGTTGAGCATCGCCATGATGCCGCCTACACAACGCCGTCCTCGCCTTGCCCCTTCGCACCCCAGGAACTGCCGCGCCATGCTCGACCTTCCTCGGCACCCGCCGATCCACCTCTCCCACTATAAATAGAGCAGCCCCGCACCCCAACTCTTCACACTCACAGCTTCTCCTCCCATCCCTGCTTCTCCTCGACCAAGTCCCACACTCAATCGTCCCCGGAGTAGCCCCAATTCGTCGCCGGAGCCGGCAGTACCCGGAGATCATCACCGTCGATTGGAGCTTCCCCACGCCACGCCGCCAGTACCAGTCGACTCCCCAGCCTCGCCAACTTCGCCGCGCACCTCGCCGTCGACCGCGGGAACGCCGGTATGCTCTCCGACCCCCACCCTCGCCGCCGAGCCACGGCATCTCGTCGAAGACGACGATGCTCGTGCACCGCATGATCACGTTCTAATCCAACGCCCCACGTAGCTCGTACCGCTCGCTGGTTAAGTTACAACGACGGTGGGTCCCACTGGCAGTTAGCCCACTCGCGCGAGACGCGCAGATGGGCTGGCCCGTTTAAATTTTCCCCCTTTCGGCCCATATTCCTTTCCCGCCAGACCCCAGCAATTCAATTTCAGATTTAGGTTTTAATTTGAAATGCTTACAGATGCTTTGCTAAAACTTGAATAGTTTCCAATTGGCTGAACCAAATTTTGTGAACTTTATATATTCTGAAAGCTTATGAAATGATCTGAACAACCACACAGGTCGCACCCTCAAATTTATTGTAGAATTCAAATATTAAAAATAACAAGGCAGGGACTTTTCAAACTTCAAACTTTATTGAAAATTCAACAATAATTGATTTTGAGTTGATTCCAACTCTCATAAATCACAATTGAGGTACTCTAATTGTTTATGCAAAAAGATAGCATAGTTGTTTGCATGATCATGGGCTAGATTTAAATAGTGGCTATGTGGCCATTCCTAGGTCATTTAAATTATTTCAAAGCTAGTATTTAAATTCCATGAGATGTAGCATCTCATTTAAATCATTATTCCAAGTAATTCAATGTGAGGTGATGACATAGCCTTCATGACCCCATAGGTTATTATTGAGAATATTAAGTCATGTCTATAGTAGTATTTAAATTACATGAGGTGACATACCTCATTTAAATCATTTTCCCCAATAATAAAGATGAAGTGTTGACCTTGGTCAACATGTGCTCATCCATTATTATTTGAGGAGATTAAATCTTAACAAGGTTCAGTGAGAGGCAATTATTTCTCCAAACTAAATAGAACCATCTTTCAATGAGAGGAAATTATTTTCTTAACACCTAAATAAGAAAACCTTAGCATAATTTTGGGTAGCAATGTTTAGTGATGATGCTAGATCATTTGTGTGAGCCATTAAGGCTAATTAAGTCTACTTAAGTATTGTTTGGTGATTGTTACCCTCGTATTCGTTTATAGACGCTAGTACCGGAGACTATCAAGAGGAGGAGGTTTTCTACCAAGAGGAAGAAGAAGAAGAGAACTTTGATCACTACCCCAATCAAGGCAAGCTAGACTAATGCAAGTTATATTGTTGCAAGCTAATAATCTTGCAAAATGCAAAGCTCTACAAGAGCAAGGCATCACCACATTTTATTTTATGCTTAATAGTCCTATCCCAAGTTTTTACCTTACAAGCTTTATTGATGTTGATTTATCAAAGTTACTTTTTGATTTATGATTCACTTGGTCTAGAGTAGCACAAGAGCATCAAATTTAGCCTAGAGTAATTAAAGCTAGGTAGCACCCCTCATGACTAGTTGCTAGTGCTAAACAAATAAAATCGACTACTCTAGATGGGAACATGTGAAATGAAATGACTTTGAAAACCTTGGAATGAGGAATCATTCTATTGAAAGATTTTTGAAGGTGAATATGACTTGTGAATGACTTGGTGAATTTTACGAAAACTGATGGTTGGGTTCGGATGCGATACCATTCCAATTTGAAAGTACCCCCACAATACCCAACATGGGTAAGGGCTTAATTAGAAATTTATGTGCTTTAGTATGGGTTCCCTCTAAACAACCGTCATCGGGGTTACGCCCAGGGCTGCCTCCAAAGAAATATGAAATGATGAGAAATGACGTGAAATGAGGTGAATGTCCGGCCTAAGCCTCGTGCGGTTCCCAGTGCGACGGTTTGTCTTCACCTGGGAGGCCAAGCTCATGGGGAGAGGTGCCTATACTAGGGTATGTAAGTGAAAGGTTATGGTTGGTAGTCCGCACACGGAGTGTGATAAATCATGGCCAGTTAACTCTGACAGATTATTGCAAATATTGTGGCACAAGTGTACGACCTCTGCAGAGTGTAAAACTATTCGAATAGCCGCGTCCACGGTTATGGACGGTTGGAAAGGCCATACTGTTCCGTCATCAGACCATTTTCAAGTATGTGACATATGACTTGTGGTTTGAACTTGAAAGGTGAATGGTGAATTTGACTTGAATCACACTAGAGTTGTGGGAATGACACCAATGTTCCCACTTGAGTTAGTTAGCAAATGAAGAGGCTTTTACTAAATGTTTGTGAACTAAAATTGGCTTTATGCAAATAAACTTCGAGCTTAGCACCCCCTTACTAAGATTGATAAGTACTTACATTAGTATTAGTTTGCGAGTACTTTAAAAGTACTCATGGCTTTGTCCCTGGCTATTCAAATGGCTAGACTTTGAAGGAGAATAGCAGTACGAGGAAGATGGACAGCAGGACGTCTACGACAACTAGGACTGCTCCTAATGTCAAGCGTTGGCCTGTGGATTAGATAGTCCACTACTACTTCGCTTCCGCTATTTGTGATGTTCGTTGATCAATAGATCAACTATTATTGTAATATTGGATCATGTGATCTACTTTTGTAAGACGATTATGTGTTGTAATAAATGATGACTCTATGATATTCAACTGTTATGTCTCGCAACAACAATCTTCCTGGGATTGCGATGTATGGCATAATAGGCATCTGGACTTAAAAATCCGGGTGTTGACAAGTTGGTATCAGAGCCATTGTTTGACCTTAGGAGACCCTAGTTAGAATGGAAGTCTGAAAAACATAGTTTCAAAACCAATGAAGTGAATATTTATGAAAACTTATTCTCACTCTTACCCTTGAGATCTTTTCAAAATAATAAATCCATGCTCTACTTTTCCTTGTAATTGTACATAAAATTTTGCACACTTGATCACTTCATTAACTTACTTATCCTAATTGCTCACAGATGGAGTACCAATGTGAGTCCTATCAGATTGGCCATGGAGGAAACCTGATGTTCGAGAAGGATTTGAAGCAACTAGTTGAGTATTTAGGCCGCCCGTATCCCGAGTTCTTCGGAATACCACTCAATAATCAGTCGGGAAAACCACCTCGGTGGGAAGTTACTGTAGATCTGAGAGGAAAGCTTGGAGCCCCAATATGGGAAACCATCTGGTTTTCTATAACGGGAAACACTTGGAAGGATGGAATAGCCAAAGCCATGCAAGAAGCAATTGCCCGTCTATGTGGAAAAAATGAGAACAAGATCAAGAACACTCGCTTTGTCTACTACCCAAGACATGACCCCATGGGAAGACCACTAACCATGCCACCGCACCCGGAGATGAACTACTATGTGGCATGCCTAGACTTCCTGCTGCACAAGACCCGCAAGGAGTTGGACAACGCCCGCGCCTTTCGCTAAGCACATTCCCCATGAAGATGAAGAACCCACCATGAAGAGTAGTATCACTAAGTCACTTGAGTAGGTGTGAGTTTGTATCAGGATCCCCTTGTATCGTAGAGCGATGAATGGTTCTTAAAACCAACAGTGTGTTAGCTTTGTAATATGTGATGTTTGGTATGAATGAAAAAGTGTTGTGGGTTTTTACCCCCTCAACACTACTCAAGTCTTCATGTTTTGAACTTTTTGAACTTTAACTCAAACAAACCATAGAAATTTCCCCCTTATCTTATCATCTACCTCAATGATCAGATGGCCCCACCAACCCGCATCACCAACCAGGATGCAATGATGCAGCTGATCCAGATGGTGATGGAAGACCGCGAAGCCGAGAGAGCTGAATGACAAGCCAACATTGCCGCACTGCAGCAGATAGCTCAGAACAATCAAGGCCATGGAAACCATGATCACCCTGGATCTAAACTGAAGAACTTTCAGAACACCAACCCTCCGATGTTCAGCAAGACTGAAGAGCCACTTGACGCAGATGACTGGCTCCAGACCATGGAGAACAACCTAGAAGTTGCGGGAGTTGAAGCCGCAGAAAAATTACTGTTCGCCACCCACTACCTGTCAGGACCTGCCAGAGCCTGGTGGACAAGTGCCCGCGCAATGAATGCGGGACAGATGATGACCTGGGAAGACTTCAAGCTGAAGTTTAGCAAGTATCATGTGCCCCAAGGACTGATTAAGAAGATGAGAGACGAGTTCAGGGAACTCAAGCAAGGAAGAATGTCCGTGGTGGAATACCGCGACAGATTCCTCACTCTGTCAAGGTACGCCCCGGATGAGACCGATACCAACGAGAAGATGAAGGAAAGATTTCTGAACGGACTACATGATGAGATGCAAACTGTGTTAGTGAACATTCCGTTCGCTAACCTAGAAGCCCTGGTGGACTCAGCCATACAAATGGAAGGAAAACTGCACCAAGCCAACGAGAACCGCAAGAGAAGAATGATAAACCAGAATGGACCCAACAATGCACAGAAACACCGCAACATCTCAACTGGAGGATTTGCCTCAAGATACAACAAGCCCCCTGCTCAGACTTACCGTCCAAGCTACACCAACAACAACGGAGGACCCCCGAAGCCCGGAGGCAACAACAACAACAGCAACCACAACAACAACAACAACCACCCCAATGGTAACAACAACAACCCCAATACTGCCCCAAGGACTGGAAGCAACGATGTTCCCGTCACTCCCAAAGACAAGTCAACTGTGAACTGCTATGAATGTGGAGTTGTGGGTCACTACTCCAATGAGTGCCCCAAGAAGATTGCCAAGATTGCTGCCAACACCGCTGTACCTGCTCATCAACAGCGTCGCTTCGCAGCTAAAAGGAACCAGAACAACCGCAACGGCCATCTCTACCACCTGAGTGCCACAGAAGCTCAGGAAGCACCCCAGGCCATGTCAAGTAGGTTTTCCTGTTAATCCAATTGCTCAATCTCTCTTAGGAACCTAACTTTTCTTAAAATATCGGGACGAGATTTGTTTAAGGGGGAAGGGTTTGTAACATCCAAAATTTTAAAACAAAGGAGAATATGAATTCCCGTTTTACAAAAATTGGAATCAACAAAAACTTTATTTAAGTTCTATAAGGAGCATAGTGCTCATGCTTGTAGTTGATGATCTATGCCATGTTTGTATGTTAAAGTGTTTGAAAATGATCTAAAACCCTAAACCTTGCTCTTTGAAGTCCAAATGAAACAAAGCAAAATAAAAATAAATGAAAAGGGAAAATATATGTAAGCCTAAAACCCTAATTTGCAAATCTTGGGATATACCCTTTTATTGTCTAAATGGTTGTGAACCATTGTTAGACCCCACTAAACCCTAAACCATGATCATTTAGATCAAAGAGAAACAAATAAGAAAAAGAGAAAATATAAATAGCCTCATATATGTGCCTATGGCTATTTTTGAAAAACTTTACCCTAAGCCCTTCTACCTTGTTTAGATGTTTTTTAAAACATTAATAAACACTATCTAGTACTTGACAAATAAAATCTAAGGTGAAACCAAAAAGAAATAACAAGAAAATAAAAATGTCCATAGAGGCATATGAGAGGAAATGACCAAAAATAGGAATTTGAGATTTTACCCTAAGACTTAGTGTGAATGGTGGGATCACTCCTCTATACCATTTCAACACTCAACAGCATCAATTGGGTCAAGAAAAACCAAATCAATTATAGAGAAATAAAATAAATGAGAAGAATGCAAATCTCACTCACATACACAAATGGCCATTTTTGCAAATCATTAACCAAGGCCACCATTGCTTGTGCCATTGCTTGTGAAACTCTAATATATCAATAATAAACACATTTGCATCAAAGAAACAACAATCAAAACAAAGGAAATATCAAAATTCCATCACATATGATAATAGTCACTTTGCACATTTATATCATCATGTCCACTTTGCACCCCTGGTTTGGAAGATTCTTAAACCAAAACCCCTCACTTCTTTCCACCTCATCCAAGACCATATCAAGGTGAACATTTTTGGTGTTGACCACCATGGTTGACTCTGCCTAGTTTGACCAATATAAAGGTGACAAGTGGCAACATTGAATCAAAGAGAAGATCATCCACTTTTTGAAACTTTGCAAACCAGCACCAAATTGCACACCACCACCACCATTCTACTCCATTAATTATTCAAATCAACTCCACCAAAAAGATTTGAAAAATTCAAACTTTTCTTTCATGCGGCCATTTCATCGGGCACTTGGCAGGCATCAAATCAGTTTGGACACACACCCTTTTACACAGCAGATTTTAGCCTAAACCACTTTGGTTCTGAGATGATAAGTGCTCCTCTGTGTCTCGTGCATCAAGCCATGTACTTGCCCTTGCTGATTGAAGTGAGGAGAGAGCACTTTCCTCACCATGTCGTGCTCATGCCGGCCAGCATGCCCCCTCTTTCTCTGCTCCTCTCCTTTTCCTTTTACCATGTCCAGTACACTCCCCTGACCTTGTTGATCATCACGGTGCACGGCCTGAGCTCGCGCGAGGCTGGCATTGGCCAGGCCAGAGCGCGCCCAGACTGCCCAGAACCGTGCCAGCACGCGAGCTCACCGCGTACTGGACGCGCTAGAGCGTCGCTCGCCCCATCGCCTCAATACTCCTCTACCCCTCTATCTCTGCATCAAGCTTCTCCACTCCAACCTCTAGCCCTTAGACATCCTCAAGTGCACGCAGAGGCACCGTCGCCGTCGACCTCGTCAACTTTCAGCCGCCGCATACTGAGACGGACAATGCATGTGCCCGAGCGATCCTTTCACCCTTTTTCTGCGCCAGCTAGTCGTTGAGCATCGCCATGATGCCGCCTACACAACGCCGTCCTCGCCTTGCCCCTTTGCACCCTGGAACCGCCGCGCCATGCTCGACCTTCCTCGGCACCCGCCAGTCACCTCTCCCACTATAAATAGAGCAGCCCCGCACCCCAACTCTTCACACTCACAGCTTCTCCTCCCATCCCTGCTTCTCCTCGACCAAGTCCCACACTCAATCGTCGCTTGAGTAGCCCCAATTCGTCGCCGGATCCCGCCAGTACCCAGAGATCATCACCGTCGATTGGAGCTTCCCCACGCCACGCCGCCAGTACCAATCGACTCCCCATCCTCGCCAACGTCGCCGCGCACCTCGCCGTCGACCGCGGGAACGCCGGTAGGCTCTCCGACCCCCCACCCTCACCGCCAGAGCCACGGCATCTCGTCAGAGACGACGATGCTCGTGCACCGCACGATCACGTTCTAATCCAACGCCCCACGTCGCTCGTACCGCTTCGCTGGTTAAGTTACACTGACAGCGGGTCCCACTGGCAGTTAGCCCACTCGCGCGAGACGCGCAGATGGGCTGGCCCGTTTAAAATTTCCCCCTTTCGGCCCATATTCCTTTCCCGCCAGACCCCAGCAATTCAATTTCAGATTTAGGTTTTAATTTGAAATTCTTAAAGATGCTTTGCTAAAACTTGAATAGTTTCCAATTGGCTGAACCAAATTTTGTGAAGTTTATATATTCTGAAAGCTTATGAAATGGTCCGAACAACCACACTGGTCTCACCCTCAAATTCATTGTAGAATTCAAATATTAAAAATAACAAGGCAGGGACTTTTCAAACTTCAAACTTTATTTAAAATTCAACAATAATTGATTTTGAGTTGATTCCAACTCTCATAAATCACAATTGAGGTACTATAATTGTTTATGCAAAAAGATAGCATAGTTGTTTGCATGATCATGGGCTAGATTTAAATAGTGGCTATGTGGCCATTCCTAGGTCATTTAAATTATTTCAAAGCTAGTATTTAAATTCCATGAGATGTAGCATCTCATTTAAATCATTATTCCAAGTAATTCAATGTGAGGTGATGACATAGCCTTCATGACCCCATAGGTTATTATTGAGAATATTAAATCATGTCTATAGTAGTATTTAAATTACATGAGGTGACATACCTCATTTAAATCATTTTCCCCAATAATAAAGATGAAGTGTTGACCTTGGTCAACATGTGCTCATCCATTATTATTTGAGGAGATTAAATCTTAGCAAGGTTCAATGAGAGGAAATTATTTCTCCAAACCAAATAGAACCATCTTTCAATGAGAGGAAATTATTTTCTTAACACCTAAATAAGAAAACCTTAGCATAATTTTGGGTAGCAATGTTAAGTGATGATGCTAGATCATTTGTGTGACCCATTAAGGCTAATTAAGTCTACTTAAGTATTGTTTGGTGATTGTCACCCTCGTATTCGTTTATAGACGCTAGTACCGGAGACTATCAAGAGGAGGAGGTTTTCTACCAAGAGGAAGAAGAAGAGAACTTTGATCACTACCCCAATCAAGGCAAGCTAGACTAATGCAAGTTATATTGTTGCAAGCTAATAATCTTGCAAAATGCAAAGATCTACAAGAGCAAGGCATCACCACATTTTATTTTATGCTTAATAGTCCTATCCCAAGTTTTTACCTTACAAGCTTTATTGATGTTGATTTATCAAAGTTACTTTTTGATTTATGATTCACTTGGTCTAGAGTAGCACAAGAGCATCAAATTTAGCCTAGAGTAATCAAAGCTAGGTAGCACCCCTCATGACTAGTTGCTAGTGCTAAACAAATAAAATCGACTACTCTAGATGGGAACATGTGAAATGAAATGACTTTGAAAACCTTGGAATGAGGAATCATTCTATTGAAAGATTTTTGAAGGTGAATATGACTTGTGAATGACTTGGTGAATTTTACGAAACTGATGGTTGGGTTCGGATGCGATACCATTCCAATTTGAAAGTACCCCCACAATACCCAACATGGGTAAGGGCTTAACTAGAAATTTATGTGCTTTAGTATGGGTTCCCTATAAACAAGCGTCATCGGGGTTACGCCCAGGGCTGCCTCCAAAGAAATATGAAATGATGAGAAATGACGTGAAATGAGGTGAATGTCCGGTCCAAGCCCTGTGCAGTTCCCAGGCTGACAGTTTGTCTTCACTGGGAGGCCAAGCTCATGGGGAGAGGTGCCTATACTAGGGTATGTAAGTGAAAGGTTATGGTTGGTAGTCCGCACACGGAGTGTTATAAATCAGGGCCAGTTAACTCTGACAGATTATTGCAAATATTGTGGCACAAGTGTAAGACCTCTGCAGAGTGTAAAACTATTCGAATAGCCGCGTCCACGGTTATGGACGGTTGGAAAAGCCATACTGTTCCGTCATCAGACCATTTTAAAAAATGTGACATATGACTTGTGATTTGAACTTGAAAGGTGAATGGTGAATTTGACTAGAATCACACCAGAGTTGTGGGAATGACACTAATGTTCCCACTTGAGTTAGTTAGCAAATGAAGAGGCTTTTACTAAATGTTTGTGAACTAAAATTGGCTTTATGCAAATAAACTTCGATCTTAGCACCCCTTACTAAGATTGATAAGTATTACATTAGTATTAGTTTGCGAGTACTTTAAAAGTACTCATGGCTTTGTCCCTGGTTATTCAAATGGCCAGACTTTGAAGGAGAACAACAGTACGAGGAAGATGGACAGCAGGACGTCTACGACAACTAGGACTGCTCCTAACGTCAAGCGTTGGCCTGTGGATTAGATAGTCCACTACTACTTCGCTTCCGCTATTTGTGATGTTCGTTGATCAATAGATCAACTATTATTGTAATATTGGATCATGTGATCTACTTTTGTAAGATGATTATGTGTTGTAATAAATGATGACTCTATGATATTCAACTGTTATGTCTCGCAACAACAATCTTCCTGGGATTGCGATGTATGGCATAATAGGCATCTGGACTTAAAAATTCGGGTGTTGACATTTATTGAGTGCTTCTTCTCACTAGTATACATAGATGTTTAATTTATCATTGTTTGATAATGAATGAATAGCTCTATGGATACTATTGCATGCTTTTAGACCTCTTGCTAGCCAAAAGATTTGAATTCTTACACAAGCATAGACTTTTTTTGAAACTTTAACAGTAGGAAAGGCTCCTACTGCTTTTATATTACTGTAAAGGTAGCAATTTACATCATACAAGGTACATCTTTGAGGGAAGTTCCCTCAATATCTAAACTATTAAGAAGAGACTACTTTCTAGAGATTGTTTGTCAAGTCAAAAATAAAAGAGTGCCACTCTTCTTTTGATCTATGAACTAACAGTGGGAAAATTTCCTTGAATCTTCTCTTCTAGGAATCTACTGTTGGAACTATATTTTTGAAGATCATATCATTCCTTTCTTTCCATATGCACCAAGATCCAACAGTGAAGATCTCCATGAACATCAAATTTTTCCATTGCCCCTTCCCTTTTTATATAATCTGCAGTCTTGTACCATTCTCTTGCCAATGTAGGTTTTGTGTATCCCAGCAAGAAGTACTGAACTCACAATGAAAGAGAATATGTTCAATTGTTTCTTCCAGGTTTTTTGTCACACAACATACACTCATAAGATGAGTTGATTTGATAGTGTCATCTTCTTAGCATGTTTCTTGTGTTCAGTCTATCAGACAATACCAGCCAAGCAAAGAATATTAGCTTGGGAGTACATTTGGACTTCTAGATCCACTTAAAATTACAGTGGGGGTGATCTCTCTGAAACATAATTTATAGTATAGTCTTGATGAGTATGTATCAGATCCCCATGCACATGTCCATGTATCATGGGTATTCATTGTAAGTTGCATAGAAATAGTTTGTTCCTGTAACAATCTAAGCTCAGCCATAGCTTTAGGTGATAGGGGAGGAAGAAGTTTTCGTGAAAGTCCGAGAGCAATCAAAACCTCATGAACTGAAGCATCCTCCTTGGTGACATAGGAGAAAGCTCTTGGGATTTTTTCAGCATTAATTTGAGACAACCATAAATCAGAATAGTGTAGAAGTGCCATCTCCAATTTTAGCTGATGCAATCCCTCGAAAAAATGGGTGTTAAATTGAAAACATCCTTCCACCAAAAGGAACCAGATGGGGGTAGGGCATGAGGGATATGCTCTCTTAATAAGTATTCCAAATCAAATGTACCCAGGGAGTATCCGCCTTATTATAAAATTTATGCAGGTATTTCAAACTAGTCCATGGTTCTGAATTTTAAGGTTTAACACCCCAAGTCCTCCTTTATTCTTAGGTCTGCAAACCATATCCCAAGCTGCCAAGGAATTGCATTTTTCTCCATCCTCTGTTTTTTGTTCCATAAACAATGTCTTCTAATTTTTTCAACAGTCTCCAGAATCTTGGGATTAATCTTGAGAGAGCACATAGTGAAAGTTGCTACATATGTAATGAGAAAATTCACCACGGAAACTCTTCCACTATAAGACATCATAATAAAAGAGGCAGAAACTCTTCTCTCAAGCTTATCTATCAAGGGCTTCATCTCCTGTACAGAAGGCTTTGTTGTTCCCAAGGGCAAGCCCAAATAAGTAAATGGCATAGCAGCAACATGACATTCCAACAGTGCAGCCATATTCTGACCATTGTTTTTTGAAAGATTTATTGGCACCAGTGATGATTTATGAGCCCAGTAGACAAGGCATATTTATTTAAGATTTCCTTCATCATATAAATTTGGGCAGGACATGCTTGCATAATAATGAGTGTATCATCTGCATATTGGATCACTGGAAAGTCCTTGATGAAGTCAGATTGAAATTGAAGCTTTAATCATCCTTGAAGGAATGCTTTATTAATGGAAGATTGTAGCAGATCAGCAGCCAGTACAAAGATAAGAGGAGAAAAAGGGTCCCCCTGTCTTACACCCCTTTTACAATGAAATTGTCTACCAGGGACTCCATTAAGCAGAACTGCAGATTTTCCAGAAGAGAATATATTATGAATCCAATTGAGCCATTTGTCATCAAAACCCATTTGCTTCATTATTTTGATCATAGCATAATGATCAATAGTGTTAAAAGCTTTTGCAAAATCCAGTTTTAAGAGAATTATTTTCTGCTGAGACTTTTGACATTGATACAAAAACTCATATGCCCATGCAAGGCAATCTTGTATATACCTTTCCTTGAGAAAACCATATTGATTCTTGTGTACAATCTGTAAGACCACCTTCTGCAATCTATTAGCCAAAAGCTTAGTAAGATTTTGAGTACACAGTTGAGAAGTATAATTGGCCTATAGTTATTAATTCCTTCTCGGACACCAATTTTTGGTATTAGAGTGATATGATACCAGGCACGGATTGGGATCGAGTGACACACCGTTCATCTGCAGCGCCAGATATTCGTCGGGAGAGGATAGCGTCGACAGCGTTGTCAGGACAACCACCTGGAAAACAGCGCGCCATCAAGTCTATGCTACCAATAACGCAGGAAACGCGGGGAACGGAGGAGTCGAAGGAGATCGCACCCCCCGCTCCAGGAGGAGACACAACTTTGAAAATAGTGCCAGTAACAACAACAGCGATTACACCATCGCGGTGGAAGAGTGGGCGGCAGCCCAGGCATTTGTATTCAACAACACGCCACTTCCCGCCGGAACTTCGGTTGGAACCCTTAATGCCTATCGCTCTATCTTGGATAAAAATCGGGAGCGACTATCGAGCGAGCGAGGCCACCCTCGAACGACGTCCGATAGCGACGGACCAATCTAGTGAACGGCGGAGGGGCTCACGAGGAAGCGCGTCCCGAAGCAGCCAAGGCGCGGGAAAGCATCGATCAAGGCTGTCCCGACTTTCGGAGGACGACGCAAGAGAAATAACATCAAACCTATCCAAGTCCTTCATGACCACGGACACTGCGGGTATGTTAAGGCCAAAAACCATCGAAGGAGCAACCGCCAACCTCGCGGCATACCTCATTAACCAGCGACCCGAAGGTTCTATGGCTCAAGCCCATCGGGGTGCTCTGGAAAGCCTGACAATCCTTGGAGACAGTCTGGTTCCACGAAAGGAAAAAACTACGCTTCAAGCCAGCGGCTCGAAGCACCGTTCAAGGGACGCCCAAGACGAAATCACCCAGAGTAGAATCGACAAAGCCAGGCGACGGCGAGCCGCAAGGGAGGAGTACGATAGTGACGCCTCGGAAGAAAGCCAGGAGTACGATGGCGAGATGAGAGGCAATGATTATTTAAGTTATAAGATTCGCGAGACAATGCCACCCAAAAGGTTCAAACCTACTCCTACTGATGCCGCTAAGTATGACGGGTAGCAGGAGCCGAGGTCTTGGATAGATGATTATCTGCAGACTGTGATCCTACACAAAGGAAATCAGATAGCAGCAATGCAGTGCTTGCAACTTTACCGAAGGATTCGGCACGGGCCTGGTTGAGAGGCCTGCCGAAGGGTTCCATCAAGTCATGGGATGATCTGGTAGACGCTTTCGTCAAAAACTTCCAAGCAACATACAAAAGGCATGTTGGGATCGAAGAATTACGGCATTGCCAGCAGAAGCCGAAGGAGTCGATTCGTGCATACATTGGGAGGTTCACTAAACTCCTGAACGCTGCCGAAGATGTTTCCATCGACAGAGCAATCGATGCCTTTAGAGATGGTATTCGACGTGAAACCTACATAGAGGAGCTTGGACGCAAGAAGCCGAAGACCATAACCAAGTTAATGGAAATTGCCAATAGCTGGGTTGATGGCGAAGACAACGTGCGAAGGCCTCGACCACGCAGTGACGACGAAGACGATGATCAACCGAGGCATGATTCGGGTGGTCGAAGAGATCGTCGTAAGAAAAGGAAAGATCGCAGTTACGATGACAGCAACTTGGTAGCCGCGGGATATTCTGATCGGCGAGATGATCGGTATGACGACAGGCAAGATGATCGACAGGACGGCAATCGGAGTAATTCTGGGAATCGTGGCAACTACAAACCACTGCCTCAGAGGACCCCCGATTTACCCTTCGCTGAGCAGATAAACACCCCTTGCTACCTGCACGCGTACATCGATTCTGAAGATAAGAAGAAGAAATCAAGTCATCTCCTCAGAGACTGTCGACAGTTCATCGAGATTCAGAAGCTCATCCAGCAGCAGCAGCAGCCAATTCCACCACCACCGCCACCTCAGCACCAGGTTCAGCAGGTCCAGCCTCACAACTCTAACGAGCCTTTTCCACCACCACGTGGACAAATGAGTATGATTCATAGAACTGGTGTTTCGAGAAGGGAGATGAAGAAGCTCACCCAAGAAATCAACCTCGGCAGAAAGTATCATGGCTAATATTCTCGAATACATCGATCGATCATCTCAGAGCATTACGATTAGCGAGAGCAGATCACCCGATGACAATTCCAAAGCCAGGGCACGCTGCCTTAGTAGTCGAAGCGCAAATTGGAGGGTTTAAAATGAGCAAGGTCTTCATGGACGGTTGATAACCCACAAGTATAGGGGATCGCAACAGTCTTTCGAGGGAAGTAAAATC
>NW_025900591.1:0-16390 GCF_022539505.1 Lolium rigidum | reverse complement strand
GTGATCTATTCCTCCTTCATAGTGTGATGGTGACAGTGTGCATGCTATGTTAGTACTTGGTGTAATTGCAATGATCTATCATGCACTCTAAGGTTATTTAAATATGAATATCGAATGTTGTGGAGCTTGTTAACTCCGGCATTGAGGTGCTCTTGTAGCCCTACGCAATTAGTGGTGTTCGTCATCCAACAAGAGAGTGTAGAGTGGTTTATTATGTGATCAATGTTGAGAGTGTCCACTAGTGAAAGTATGATCCCTAGACCTTATTTCTAAGCATCGAAACTCCGTTTATTTACTGTTCTGTTGCATGTTTACTCGCTGCCATATTTTATTCAGATTGCTATTACCACTCATATACATCTATACCACATGTATTTTACTATCTCTTCGCCGAACTAGTGCACCTATACATCTGACAAGTGTATTAGGTGTGTTGGGGACACAAGAGACTTCTTGTATCATGATTGCAGGGTTGCTTGAGAGGGATATCTTTGACCTCTTCCTCCCCGAGTTTGATAAACCTTGGGTGATCCACTTAAGGGAAACTTGCTGCTGTTCTACAAACCTCTTGCTCTTGGAGGCCCAACACTGTCTACAAGAATAGAAGCACCCGTAGACATCAAGCACTTTTCTGGCGCCGTTGCCGGGGAGGAAAGGTAAAAGGCACTCATACTCCGGTCCCAGGTAACTAAGTTATTTTCTGTTGCCGTTGTGTGTGTGCTCGAAGCTATTTCCTTTAGATCCTTCAATTGCATCTTTTTGTTTCTTGTTTTACACTAGTAAGGCATAATGGAAAACATCTGTGAGCTTTTTGTACTATTTCCTGAGTCAAGACATGAATGGTTTAATGCGAAAATTAAAAAACCTATGGAATCTTATTTGCATGCTAGTAGTAATAGTAGTATGAACGCTTTGAACACCATTGTTGATAATGATATAGAAAGTTCTAAGCTTGGGGAGGTCGGTTTTGATGAAAATGATCTCTTTAGCCCTCCGGGTATTGAGGAGAAAGTTTATGTTGATTATGATATGCCTCCTATTTATGATGATTATAATGATAGTGGTCTTTTGGTGCCGCCTACTATGGAGGATAAATTTGATTATGATTACAATATGCCTCCTACACTAGATGAGAATAATAATGATAGCTACTTTGATGAATTTGCTCCCACTATTACTAATAAAATTGATTATGCTTATGTGGAGAGTAATAATTTTATGCATGAGACTCATGATAAGAATGTTTCATTTGATAGTTATATTGTTGAGTTTGCTCATGATGCTACTGGATATTATTATGAGAGAGGAAAATATGGTTGTAGAAATTTTCATGTTACTAAAACACCTCTCTATATGCTGAAATTTTTGAAGCTGCACTTGTTTTATCTTTCTATGCTTGTTGCATTATGCTTCATGAATTTGTTTATTTACAAGATTCCTTTTCATAGGAAGTGGGCTAGGCTTAAATTTGTTTTGAATTTGCTTCTTGATGCTCTCTTGTGCTTCAACTCTTATTTCTTGGGAGTGCATCATTAAAACTGCCGAGCCCATCTTAATGGCTATAAAGAAAGCACTTCTTGGGAGATAACCCATGTTTTTATTTTACTTCTGCACTTTATTTTATATTTGAGTCTTGGAAGTTGTTACTACTGTAGCAACCTCTCCTTATCTTTATTTTATTGCATTATTGTGCCAAGTAAAGTCTTTGATAGTAAAGTCAATACTAGATTTGGATTACTGCGCAGAAACAGATTTCTTGCTGTCACGAATTTGGGCAGGGTTCTCTGTAGGTAACTCAGAAAAATCTTCCAATTTACGTGCGTGATCCTCAGTTATGTACGCAACTTTCATTCAATTTGAGCATTGATGACCCACAAGTATAGGGGGTGTATCGTAGTATCTTCGATAAGTAAGAATGTCGATCCCAACGAGGAGCAGAAGGTGTTGACGAGCGGTTTGATGAAGGATTCATCGTAAATGCTCACAAACAAGTATTCGGGGGTTTTGATGTAACGAGATGAATAAAGTACGAGTAAGTAAAATGCGAGAGAAATAATTGCAGCGAGTGGCCCAATCCTTTTTAGCACAAAGGACAAGCCGGTTTGTTTACTTATAATGACCAAACGTTCTCGAGGACACACGGGATTTTAGTCTAGTGCTTTCGCTACATACGGTTGATTAATCTTCATTGTTTTGATAAGTGTTGTGTGGGTGAACCTGTGCTAATGTACCGCCCTTCCTAGGACTAATACATACTTGTGATTATACCCCTTGCAAGCATCCGCAACTACAAGAAAGTAATTAAGATAAATCTAACCACGAGCCTTAAACTTTGAGATCCCGCGATCCCTCCCTGCATCGATATACCAACGGGGGCTCGGGTTTCGTCACTCCGGCAACCCCGCAATTGGCAAACGAGTACAAGATGCATTCCCTAGGCCCATAAATGGTGAAGTGTCGTGTAGTCGACGTTCACACGACACCACTAGAAGAATAACACCACAACTTAAATATCATAACATTGAATATTACTCAACCATAGTTCACTACTAACATTTAGACTTCACCCATGTCCTCAAGAACTAAACGAACTACTCACGAGACATCATATGGAACATGATCAGAGGTGATATGATGATGAATAACAATCTGAACATGAACTTGGTTCAATGGTTTCACTCAATAGCATCAACAACAAGTATGAATAGATACCGGGAGAGTTTCCCCTATCAAACAATCAAGATCAAACCCAAATTGCTACGGCGGTGACGAGGTGCTGCGGAGGAGATGGCGGTGATGATGGTGGAGATGATGATGATGGTGGTGGAGATGATGTCCAGCTTGATGGCGGTGACGATGGCGTCGATTTCCCCCTCCGGGAGGGAATTTCCCCGGCGGATTCCTGCCCGCCGGAGAGCTCTTTTCTCTCTCGGTGTTCTCCGCCCCGCGAGGCGGCTGTAACCCTTCGTGAGGATTCCTCTCGTGGCTTAGGTCTTCGGGACGAAGGGTTTCGCGAAGAAAAGGAGGCGAAAGAAGCCGAGGAGGCCCCACACCACATGGTGGCGCGGCCGGAGCCATGGGCCGCGCCACCCTATGGTGTGGGCCCATCCTGGCTCCAAGCTGGCTCCCCCCTTCGGCTTCCTCCGTCATCCGGAAAAATAGGAGTTTCGTAAAACTTCCTTCCACGAGTTGATCTTCCGAAATATTGCATCCCGACGGTGCTTTTTCCAGCAGAATCCCGGCTCCGGTGCTCGATCTCCAAATAATCATGAAACATGCAAAATAGATGAAATAACATAAGTATTGTGTCCCAATATGAAATATATCAATGAATAACAGCAAATTATGATATAAAATAGTGATGCAATTTGGACGTATCAAGCATTTTCATCTGAGCAAGTCTGGTGCCTCTAAAAAATTCGTCTTTACGGACTATTCTGTTTTGACAGATTCTGCCTTTTATTTCGCATTACCTGTTTTGCTATGTTTGATGGATTTCTTGTTCCATTAACTTTCAGTAGCTTTGTGCAATGTCCAGAAGTGTTAAGAATGATTGTGTCATCTCTGAACATGTGAATTTTTTATTATGCACTAACCCTCTAATGAGTTTGTTTTGAGTTTGGTGTGGAGGAAGTTTTCAAGGGTCAAGAGAGGAGGATGATATAATGTGATCAAGAAGAGTGAAAAGTTTAAGCTTGGGGATGCCCCCGTGGTTCATCCCTGCATATTTCAAGAAGACTCAAGCATCTAAGCTTGGGGATGCCCAAGGCATCCCCTTCTTCATCGACAACTTATCGGGTCACCTCTAGTGAAACTATATTTTTATTCCGTCACATCTTATGTACTTTACTTGGAGCGTCTGTGTGCTTTTATTTTCGTTTTGTTATTTTCATTCTCTGAATAAATTCATGCTTGTGTGGGAGAGAGACACGCTCCGCTCATTCATATGAACCATGTGTTCTTAGCTTTACTTTTAGTGTTCATGGCGAAGGTTGAAACTGCTTCGTTCATTGTTATATGGTTGGAAACAGAAAATGCTGCATGTGGTAAATGGTATAATGTCTTGAATAATTTGATACTTGGCAATTGTTGTGCTCATATAGATCATGTTTAAGCTCTTGCATCATGTACTTTGTACTTATTAATGAAGAACTACATAGAGCTTGTTAAAATTTGGTTTGCATGATTGGTCTCTAGAGTCTAGATATTTTCTGGTTAAGGTGTTTGAACAACAAGGAGACGATGTAAAGTCTTATAATGCTTGCAATATGTTCATATGTAAGCTTTGCTACACCGTTTTATACTTGAGTTTGCTTCAAACAACCTTGCTAGCCTAGCCTTGTATTGAGAGGAATTATTCTCGTGCATCCAAATCCTTGAGCCAAATACTATGCCATTTGTGTCCACCATACCTACCTACTACATGGTATTTCTCTGCCATTCCAAAGTAAATTACTTGAGTGCTACCTTTAAAATTCTATTCTTTGTCTTTGCAATATATAGCTCATGGGAAAATAGCCTTAAAAACTATTGTGGTGAAGAATATGTAGCTATGTATCTTATGTCTTATAAGTTGCTCGTTGAGCGGTAACCATGCTTCTGGGGACGCCATCAACTCTTTTACCTTTGTTGAATATCATGTGAGTTGCTATTGATGTCTACGGGAGCTTCTATTCTTGTAGACAGTGTTGGGCCTCCAAGAGCAGAGGTTTGTAGAACAGCAGCAAGTTTCCCTTAAGTGGATACCCAAGGTTTATCGAACTCAGGGAGGAAGAGGTCAAAGATATCCCTCTCATGCAACCCTGCAACCACAAAGCAAGAAGTCTCTTGTGTCCCCAACACACCCAATAGGTGCACTAGTTCGGCGAAGAGATAGTGAAATACAGGTGGTATGAATAAGTAGTAGCAACGGCAGAAAAGTGCTCTGCCCGGGACAAGTAAACAAGCGATGAGTAACGCAGCAGTAGTAAACAAGCAGGAGTAACTCAGCAGTATTTAGGAACAAGGCCTAGGGATTACACTTTCACTAGTGGACACTCTCAACATTGATCACATAATGGAACGTGATAAATGCATACTCTACACTTTTGTTGGATGATGAACACATTGCGTAGGATTACACGAACCCTCAATGCCGGAGTTAACAAGCTCCACAATAATGCTCATATTTTAGTAACCTTTAGTGTAAGATAGATCAATAGACTAAACCAAGTACTAGCATAGCATGCACACTTGTCACCTTCATGCATATGTAGGAGGAATAGATCACATCAATATTATCATAGCAATAGTTAACTTCGCAATCTTCAAGAGATCTTGATCATAGCATAAACCAAGTACTAACACGGTGCACGCACTGTCACCTTTGCACACATGCAGGAGGAATAAACTACTTTAATAACAAATCGCTAGAGTAGCACATAGATAAATTGTGATACAAACATGCTGCAATCATAAAGAGATATAAATAAGCACCTCACTATGCCATTCAATGAGTAAGTATTCTGTGAAATATGGCCTAAGAGACCCACACCGGTGCACACACCGTCACCTTTACACACGTGGGACTAGGAGTCTCCGGAGATCACATAAGTAAAACTCACTTGACTAGCATAATGACATCTAGATTACAAGCATCATCATATGAATCTCAATCATGTAAGGCAGCTCATGAGATTATTGTATTGAAGCACATAGAGAGAGATGAACCACATAGCTACCGGTACAGCCCCAGCCTCGATGGAGAACTACTCCCTCCTCATGGGAGCAGCAGCGGTGATGAAGATGGCGGTGGAGATGGCAGCGGTGTCGATGGAGAAGCCTTCCGGGGGCACTTCCCCGCTCCGGCGGCCGTGCCGGAGCAGAGATCCTGTCCCCCGGATCTTGGCTTCGCGATGGCGGCGGCTCGCGGCAGGTTTACGTGGGTTTTGTCAATTGGTATCGGGTTTTCCGATCCAGGGGCTTCTTATAGGCGAAGAGGCGGCGCCGGGGGTCGAAGGGCTGGCCAAACCCTAGGGGCGCGGGCCCCCCTAGGCCGCGCCGGGTATGGTGTGGTGGGCTCTGTGCCCCCCCTCCGGTCCCTCTCGTGTGTTCGGATGCTTCCGGGATTCTAAGATCTTTGGCGTTGATTTCGTCCGATTCCGAGAATATTTCGTTACTAGGATTTCGAAACCAAAAACAGCGAAAACAGAGACCGGCACTTCGGCATCTTGTTAATAGGTTAGTTCCGGAAAATGCACGAATATGACATAAAGTGTGCATATAACATGTAGATAACATCAATAATGTGGCATGGAACACAAGAAATTATCGATACGTTGGAGACGTATCGGCATCCCTAAGCTTAGTTCTGCTCGTCCCGAGCAGGTAAAACGATAACAAAGATAATTTCTGGAGTGACATGCCATCATAAGCTTGATCATACTATTTGTAAAGCATATGTAGAGAATGCAGCGATCAAAACAATGATAATGACATGAGTAAACAACTGAATCATATAGCAAAGACTTTTCATGAATAGCACTTCAAGACAAGCATCAATAAGTCTTGCATAAGAGTTAACTCATAAAGCAATAATTCAAAGTAAAAGCATTGAAGCAACACAAAGAAGATTAAGTTTCAGCGGTTGCTTTCAACTTGTAACATGTATATCTCATGGATAATTGTCAATGCAAAGCAATATAACAAATGCAATATGCAAATATGTAAGAATCAATGCACAGATTCACACAAGTGTTTGCTTCTTGAGATGGAGAGAAATAGGTGAACCGACTCAACATTGAAAGTAAAAGAATGGTCCTCATAGAGGAAAAGCATCGATTGCTATATTTGTGCTAGAGCTTTGATTTTGAAACATGAAACAATTTTGTCAACGGTAGTAATAAAGCATATGCATCATGTAAATTATATCTTATAAGTTGCAAGCCTCATGCATAGTGTACCAATAGTGCCCGCACCTTGTCCTAATTAGCTTGGACTACCTGGATTATCACCGCAATACATATGCTTTAACCAAGTTTCACAAAGGGGTACCTCTATGCCGCTCGTACAAAGGTCTAAGGAGAAAGCTCGCATTTGGATTTCTCGCTTTTGATTATTCTCAACTTAGACATCCATACCGGGACAACATAGACAACAGATAATGGACTCCTCTTTTAATGCTTTAAGCATTTGACAACAATTAATTCCTTTCTCATTAGAGATTTGAGGATGTTTGTCCAAAACTGAAACTTCCACCATGGATCATGGCTTTAGTTAGCGGCCCAATGTTCTTCTCTCACAATATGCATGCTCAAACCATTCAACTCGGTGTAGATCGCCCTTACTTCGGACAAGACGAACATGCATAGCAACTCACATGAAATTCAACAATGAGTTGATGGCGTTCCCCGGTAAACATGGTTATCGCACAACAAGCAACTTAATAAGAGATAAAGTGCATAATTACATATTCAATACCACAATAGTTTTTAAGCTATTTGTCCCATGAGCTATATATTGCAAAGGTGAATGATGGAATTTTAAAGGTAGCACTCAAGCAATTTACTTTGGAATGGCGGGAAAATACCATGTAGTATGTAGGTATGGTGGACACAAATGGCATAGTGGTTGGCTCAAGTATTTGGATGCATGAGAAGTATTCCCTCTCGATACAAGGTTTAGGCTAGCAAGGCTTATTTGAAACAAACACAAGGATGAACCGGTGCAGCAAAACTCACATAAAAGACATATTGAAAGCATTATAAGACTCTACACCGTCTTCCTTGTTGTTCAAACTCAATACTAGAAATTATCTAGACCTTAGAGAAACCAAATATGCAAACCAAATTTTAGCATGCTCTATGTATTTCTTCATTAATGGGTGCAAAGCATATGATGCAAGAGCTTAAACATGAGCACAACAATTGCCAAGTATCACATTACCCAAGACATTTATAGCAATTACTACATGTATCATTTTCCAATTCCAACCATATAACAATTTAACGAAGAGGAAACTTCGCCATGAATATTATGAGCTAAGAACGCATGTGTTCATATGAACCAGCGGAGCGTGTCTCTCTCCCACACAAGCATGATGTAATCCAATTTATTCAAACACAAACAAAAATAGAAACAAACAAACAGACGCTCCAAGTGAAGCACATAAGATGTGGCCGAATAAAAATATAGTTTCAGGGGAGGAACCTGATAATGTTGTCGATGAAGAAGGGGATGCCTTGGGCATCCCCAAGCTTAGATGCTTGAGTCTTCTTGATATATGCAGGGGTGAACCACCGGGTGCATCCCCAAGCTTAGACTTTTCACTCTTCTTGATCATAGTATATCATCCTCCTCTCTTGACCCTTGAAAACTTCCTCCACACCAAACTCGAAACAACTCATTAGAGGGTTAGTGGACAATAAAAATTCACATGTTCAGAGGTGACACAATCATTCTTAACACTTCTGGACATTGCATAAAGCTACTGGACATTAATAGATCAAAGAAATTCATCCAACATAGCAAAAGAGGCAATGCGAAATAAAAGACAGAATCTGTCAAAACAGAACAGTCCGTAAAGATGGATTTTATTAGGCCACCAGACTTGCACAAATGAAAATGCTCAAATTGAATGAAAGTTGCGTACATATCTGAGGATCACTCACGTAAATTGGCATAATTTTCTGAGTTACCTACAGAGAATTAGACCCAGATTCGTGACAAGAAAGAAATCTGTTTACGCGCAGTAATCCAAATCTAGTACTTACTTTACTATCAAAGACTTTACTTGGCACAACAAAACACAAAACTAAGATAAGTAGAGGTTGCTACAGTAGTAAACAACTTCCAAGACACAAATATAAAACAAAGTACTGTAGCAAAATAACACATGGGTTATCTCCCAAGAAGTTCTTTCTTTTTAGCCATTAAGATGGGCTCGGCAGTTTTAATGATGCACTCGCAAGAAATAGTATTTGAAGCAAAAGAGAGCATCAAGAGGCAAATTCAAAACACATTTAAGTCTAACATGCTTCCTATGCATAGGAATCTTGTAAATAAACAAGTTCATGAAGAGCAAAGTAACAAGCACAGGGAAGATAAAACAAGTATAGCTTCAAAAATTTCAGCACATAGAGAGGTGTTTTAGTAACATGAAAATTTCTACAACCATATTTTCCTCTCTCATAATAACTTTCAGTAGCATCATGAGAAAACTCAACAATATAACTATCACATAAAGCATTCTTATCATGAGTCTCATGCATAAAATTATTACTCTCCACATAAGCATAATCAATTTTATTAGTTGTAGTGGGAGCAAATTCAACAAAGTAGCTATCATTATTATTCTCATAAAGTGTAGGAGGCATAGTATAATCACAACAAAATTTACTCTCCATAGTAGGTGGCACCAAAAGACCACTATCATTATCATCATCGAAATAGGAGGCAAAGTATCATCAAAGAAAATTTTCTCCTCAATGTCTGGGGGACTAAAAATATCATGAAAACCAGACTTCCCCAAGCTTAGAACTTTCTATATCATTATCAACAATGGTGTTCAAAGCGTTCATACTAATATTACTACCGAGCATGCAAACAAGATTTCATAGGTTTTTTAATTTTCGCATCAAACAATCCATGTTTTAAATCAGGAAATAGAATAAGAAGCTCACTCGTTGTCCATTATGCCAAACTAGTGTAAACAAGAAACAACAAGATGCAATTGCGGGATCTAAAGGAAACAGCTTTGAGCACACACACAACGGCGCCGGAAAAATACTTTACACGGGACCGTAGTATGAGAGCCTTTTTACCTTTCCTCCCCGGCAACGGCGCCGGAAAAGTGCTTGATGTCTACGGGAGCTTCTATTCTTGTAGACGGTGTTGGGCCTCCAAGAGCGAGAGGTTTGTAGAACAGCAGCAAGTTTCCCTTAAGTGGATACCCAAGGTTTATCGAACTCAGGGAGGAAGAGGTCAAAGATATCCCTCTCATGCAACCCTGCAACCACAAAGCAAGAAGTCTCTTGTGTCCCCAACACACCCAATAGGTGCACTAGTTCGGCGAAGAGATAGTGAAATACAGGTGGTATGAATAAGTAGTAGCAACGACGAGAAAAGTGCTCGCGCCGGGACGGTAAACAAGCGATAGTAACGCAGCGGTAGTAAACAAGCGGTAGTAACTCAGCGGTATTTAGGAACAAGGCCTAGGGATTACACTTTCACTAGTGGACACTCTCAACATTGATCACATAACGGAACGAGATAAATGCATACTCTACACTTTTGTTGGATGATGAACATATTGCGTAGGATTACACGAACCCTCAATGCCGGAGTTAACAAGCTCCACAATAATGCTCATATTTTAGTAACCTTTAGTGTAAGATAGATCAATAGACTAAACCAAGTACTAGCATAGCATGCACACTGTCACCTTCATGCATATGTAGGAGGAATAGATCACATCAATATTATCATAGCAATAGTTAACTTCGCAATCTTCAAGAGATCTTGATCATAGCATAAACCAAGTACTAACACGGTGCACGCACTGTCACCTTTGCACACATGCAGGAGGAATAAACTACTTTAATAACAAATCGCTAGAGTAGCACATAGATAAATTGTGATACAAACATGCTGCAATCATAAAGAGATATAAATAAGCACCTCACTATGCCATTCAATGAGTAAGTATTCGTGAAATATGGCCTAAGAGACCCACACGGTGCACACACTTGTCACCTTTACACACGTGGGACTAGGAGTCTCCGGGAGATCACATAAGTAAAACTCACTTGACTAGCATAATGACATCTAGATTACAAGCATCATCATTTGAATCTCAATCATGTAAGGCAGCTCATGAGATTATTGTATTGAAGCACATAGGAGAGAGATGAACCACATAGCTACCGGTACGGCCCCGAGCCTCGATGGAGAACTACTCCCTCCTCATGGGAGCAGCAGCGGTGATGAAGATGGCGGTGGAGATGGCAGCGGTGTCGATGGAGAAGCCTTCCGGGGGCACTTCCCCGCTCCGGCGGCGTGCCGGAACAGAGATCCTGTCCCCCAGATCTTGGCTTCGCGATGGCGGCGGCTCCGGCAGGTTTCACGTGGGTTTTGTCAATTGGTATCGGGTTTTCTGATCCAAGGGCTTCTTATAGGCGAAGAGGCGGCGCCGAGGGGTCGAAGGGCTGGCCAAACCCTAGGGGGCACGGGCCCCCCTAGGCCGCGCCGGGGTATGGTGTGGTGGGCCTGTGCCCCCCTCCGGTCCCTCTCGTGTGTTCCGGATGCTTCCGGGGATTCTAAGATCTTTGGCGTTGATTTCGTCCGATTCGAGAATATTTCGTTACTAGGATTTACGAAACCAAAAACAGCGAGAAAACGAGAAGCGGCACTTCGGCATCTTGTTAATAGGTTAGTTCCAGAAAATGCACGAATATGACATAAAGTGTGCATATAACATGTAGATAACATCAATAATGTGGCATGGAACACAAGAAATTATCGATACGTTGGAGACGTATCACTATGCATGTTCGTCTTGTCTGAAGTAAGGGAGATTTTCATGATCAAGTGGTTTGAATATGCATACTGTTAGAGAAGAACATTGGGCCGCTAACTAAAGCCATGATTCATGGTGGAAGTTTCAGTTTGGACAATCAATCCTCAATCTCTTATGAGAATATTAACTGTTGTTGAATGCTTATGCATTAAAGAGGAGTCCATTATCTCGTTGTCTATGTTGTCCCGGTATGGATGTCTAAGTTGAGAATAATCAAAAGCGAGAAATCCAATGCGAACTTTCTCCTTAGACCTTTGTACGGGCGGCATAGAGGTACCCCTTTGTGACACTTGGTTGAAACATATGCTATGCAATGATAATCCATGTTAATCCAAGCTAATTAGGACAAGGTGCGAGCACTATTGGTAATCTATGCATGAGGCTTGCAACTTATAAGATATCTTATACATAACACATATGCTTTATTACTACCGTTGACAAAATTGTTTCTATGTTTTCAAAATGAAAAGCTCTAGCACAAAAATAGTAATCCATACTTCCCTCTGCGAAGGGCCTATCTTCTACTTTATGTTGAGTCAGTTTACCTATTCTTTCTATCCCAGAAGCAAAGACTTGTACCAACTGTGTGCATTGATTCTTACATGTTTACTTATTGCACTTGTTATATTGCTTTGTGTTGACAATTATCCATGAGATATATATGTTGAAGTTGAAAGCAACTGCGGAAACTTATATCTTCCTTTGTGTTGCTTCAATGCCTTTACTTTGAATTTATTGCGTTATGAGTAACTCTTATGCAAGTCTTATTGATGCTTGTCTTAAAAGTATTATTCATGAAAAGTCTTTGCTATATGATTCATTTGTTTACTCATTATCTTTACCACTGCTTTGAATCGCTGCATTCATCTCATATGCTTTACAATAGTATGATCAAGATTATGTAAGTAGCATGTCACTTCAGAAATTATTCTTGTTATCGTTTACCTACTCGAGGGCGAGTAGGAACTAAGCTTGGGGATGCTTGATACGTCTCAAACGTATCTATAATTTCTGATGTTCCATGCTAGTTTTATGACAATACCTACATGTTTTGTTCACACTTTATATCGTTTTGATGCATTTTCCGGAACTAACCTATTGACGAGATGCCGAACTGCCAGTTCCTGTTTTCTGCTGTTTTTGGTTTCAGAAATCCTAGTAAGGAAATATTCTCGGAATCGGACGAAATCAACGCCCAACACCTTATTTTTCCCGGAAGTTTCCAGAGCATCGAAGAAGTACCGGAGAGGAGCCAGGGGGCCCCACACGCCAGGGCGGCGCGGCCAAGGGGTGGGGCGCGCCCCCCTAGTGTGTGGGCCCACCAGGGCCCTCCGAGGCTGCCCTTCCGCCTACTTAAGGTCTCCGTCGCGAAAACCCTACACGGATTGACGAAACCCGAGAAAACCTTCCAGAGCCGCCGCCATCGCGAAACTCCAATTCGGGGGACAGAAGTCTCTGTTCCGGCACCCTGACGGGACGGGGAATTGCCCCCAGAGGCCTCTCCATCGACACCACCGCCGTCTTCATCACCGCTGCTGTCTCCCATGAGGAGGGAGTAGTTCTCCATCGAGGCTAAGGGCTGTACCGGTAGCTATGTGGTTAATCTCTCTCCTATGTACTTCAATACAATGATCTCATGAGCTGCCTTACATGATTCAGATTCATATGAGTTTTGTATCACTATTCATCTATGTGTTACTCTAGTGATGTTATTAAAGTACTCTATTCCTCCTCCATGGTGTAACGGTGACGAGTGTGTGCATCATGTAGTACTTGGCGTAGGTTATGATTGTAATCTCTTGTAGATTATGAAGTTAATTATTGCTATGATAGTATTGATGTGATCTATTCCTCCTTCATAGTGTGATGGTGACGAGTGTGCATGCTATGTTAGTACTTGGTGTAATTGCAATGATCTATCATGCACTCTAAGGTTATTTAAATATGAATATCGAATGTTGTGGAGCTTGTTAACTCCGGCATTGAGGTGCTCTTGTAGCCCTACGCAATTAGTGGTGTTCATCATCCAACAAGAGAGTGTAGAGTGGTTTTATTATGTGATCAATGTTGAGAGTGTCCACTAGTGAAAGTATGATCCCTAGGCCTTATTTCTAAGCATCGAAACTCCGTTTATTTACTGTTCGTTGCATGTTTACTCGCTGCCATATTTTATTCAGATTGCTATTACCACTCATATACATCTATACCACCTGTATTTTACTATCTCTTCGCCGAACTAGTGCACCTATACATCCGACAAGTGTATTAGGTGTGTTGGGAACACAAGAGACTTCTTGTATCGTGATTGCGGGGTTGCTTGAGAGGGATATCTTTGACCTCTTCCTCCCTGAGTTCGATAAACCTTGGGTGATCCACTTAAGGGAAACTTGCTGCTGTTCTACAAACCTCTGCTCTTGGAGGCCCAACACTGTCTACAAGAATAGAAGCACCCGTAGACATCAACCCCACACCATAGGGCGGCGCTGGCCCCACCCAGGCTGCACGGCCCTGTGGTGTCGGCGCCCCGTCGCCCCACTTCGTAATCCCTTCGGTCTTCTGGAAGCTTCGTGGAAAAATAAGACCCTGGGCGTTGATTTCGTCCAATTCCGAGAATATTTCCTTTGTAGGATTTCTGAAACCAAAAACAGCAGAAAACAGCAACTGGCTCTTCGGCATCTTGTCAATAGGTTAGTGCCGGAAAATGCGTAATATGTTGGAGATATGCCCAAGAGGCAATAATAAAATGGTTATTATAATATATCTTTGTGTTTATGATAATGTTTACATACCATGCTATAATTGTATTAACCGAAACATTGATACATGTGTGTTATGTGAACAACAAGGAGTCCCTAGTAAGCCTCTTGTATAACTAGCTTGTTGATTAATAGATGATCATGGTTTCGTGATCATGAACATTGGATGTTATTAATAACAAGGTTATGTCATTAAATGATGTAATGGACACACCCAATTAAGCGTAGCATAAGATCACGTCATTAAGTTATTTGCTATAAGCTTTTCGATACATAGTTACCTAGTCCTTTTGACCATGAGATCATGTAAATCACTTATACCGGAAAGGTACTTTGATTACATCAAACGCCACTTGCGTAAATGGGTGGTTATAAAGGTGGGATTAAGTATCCGAAAAGTATGAGTTGAGGCATATGGATCAACGGTGGGATTTGTCCATCCCGATGACGGATAGATATACTCTGGGCCCTCTCGGTGGAATGTCGTCTAAATAGCTTGCAAGCATATGAATGGTTCATAAGAGACCACATACCACGGTACGAGTAAAGAGTATTTGTCAGGAGACAAGGTTGAACAAGGTATAGAGATACCGATGATCAAACCTCGGACAAGTAAAATATCGCGTGACAAAGAGAATTGGTATCGTATGTGAATGGTTCATTCGATCACTAAGTCATCATTGAATATGTGGGAGCCATTATGGATCTCCAGATCCCGCTATTGGTTATTGGTCGGAGAGAGGTCTCAACCATGTCTACATAGTTCGCGAACCGTAGGGTGACACACTTAAGGTTTGATGTCGTTTAAGTAGATATGGAATAAGGAATGGAGTTCAAAGTTTTGTTCGGAGTCTCGGATGGGATCCAGGACATCACGAGGAGGTCCGGAATGGTCCGGAGAATAAGATTCATATATAGGAAGTCATATTCCAAGTTTGGAAATGATCCGGTGCATTTATGGCAGGTTCTAGAAAGTTCTAGAAAAGTCCGGAAGAAATCACCATGGAAAGTGGAGTCCCGGAGGGACTCCACCTTGCATGACCAGCCAAACCCTAAAGGGTGGAGTCCCGAGGTGGACTCCACCATAGGTGGCCTGACCACCCCACCTAAAGGAAAGGTGGGAGTCCCACCTTGGGTAGGACTCCCTCCTTGAGTAGGTTTCTCACCTATGGGAGGTTTTGTTGTTGGGGTCTTATTCGAAGACTTGGACTACAACTCTTGGGGATTTCCACCTATATAATGAGGAGAAGAGGGAGGGGGGCAGCCACTCTTGGCCGCACCACCTAGGGCTGCCCATGGCTGGCGCCCTAGCCACCCCCTCTCCTCAAACCCTAGCCTCTCCTCCTCCACATAATACTCCCGCAGCGCATAGGCGAAGCCCTGCCGGAGTTCTCCACCACCACCGCCACCACGCCATCGTGCTGCCGGGATTCCGAGGAGGATCTACTACTTCCGCTGCCCGCTGGAACCGGGGAGAAGGACGTCGTCTTCATCAACACCGAACGTGTGACCGGAGTACGGAGGTGCTGCCCGATTGTGGCACCGTCAAGATCTTCTACGCGCTTTTGAAAGCGGCAAGTGATCGTCTACCGCAGCAACGAGAGCCTCCTCTTGTAGGCTTTGGAAATCTTCAAGGGTTAGTCTCGTTCATCCCCTCGTTGCTCCCATCTTCTAGATTGCATCTTGGCTTGGATTGCGTTCTCGCGGTAGGAAATTTTTTGTTTTCTATGCAACGAATCCCTTCAGTGGTATCAGAGCAGTGTCTATGCATAGATGGTTGCACGAGTAGAACACAATTGTTTTGTGGGCGTTGATGCTTTGTTGTCTTTAGTTCGAGTACTTTGCATCTTTGTGGCATGGTGGGATGAAGCGGCTCGGGCTAACTTTACATGACCGCGTTCATGAGATTTGCTCCACGCTCGACATGCAACTTGTATTGCATAAGTGGCTTTGCGGGTGTCTGTCTCTCCCACCATAGTGAAGATTCAATTTACTCTTTCTATTGACAACACTAGTATCACTGTTGTGGTTCATGTTCGTAGGTAGATTGGATCTTACTCGAAAACCTGATACGTCCCCG
>NW_025900590.1:0-79056 GCF_022539505.1 Lolium rigidum | reverse complement strand
AGTGGGCCCATAAGCTTATTGGGCCGGCCCGCTAACTCGTCGGGCCAGCCCACCTGATTTGCAGTGGACCCCACATACTAATTGGGCCGGCCCGTTAGCATGATAGTGGCCCCACAAGCTTATTGGGCCAGCCCAATTGTTTCTGTTGTACACCCCACATACTAAATGGGCCGGCCCGTTAACACGATAGTGGGACCCACATGTGTTTTTGGCCCGACCCACTATCTTGTTGGGCCGGCCCACCTGATATATGGTGGACCCCACATACTAAATGGGCCGGCCCTTTAACAGGAAGGTGGGACCCACCTGTGTTTTTGGCCCGACCCACTCTCTTGTTGGGCCAACCCATTTGCTATATGGTGGACCCCACATACTAAATGGGCCGGCCCTTTAACAGGGATATGGGACCCACCTGTGTTTTTGGCCCGGCCCACTTTCTTGTTGGGCCAGCCCTCTTGCTATATTGTGGACCCCACGTACTAAATGGGCCGGCCCTTTAAAAGGAAAGTGGGACCCACATGTGTTTTTGGCCCGGCCCACTATCTTGTTGGGCCGGCCCACTTGCTACATGGTGGACCCCACATACTAAATGGGCCGGCCCTTTAACAGGAAAGTGGGACCCACCTGTGTTTTTGGCCCGGCCCACTGGCTTGTTGGGCCAGCCCATTTGATCTATTGTGGACCCCACGTACTAAATGGGCCGGCCCGATAGCAGGATAGTGGGACCCACATGCTAATTGGGCCGGCCCAATAACTTCTTGGGCCGGCCCACTTGCTTTAAGGTGGACCCCACTTGGTAAATGGGCCGGCCCGATAACAGGAAAGTGGGTCCCACATGTCTTGTGGGCCGGCCCTTTGGCCTGTTGACCGGTCAAACGAGTGCATTCGGCCCGGCCCACATGCTTAGTGGGCCGGCCCATTATAGTTTTGACCAGTCAACCTTAGAGGTTAGGCCCGGCCCACGTAACTAATGGACCAGCCCAGCTATATAGTTGAACGATCAAACTAAGTTAGATGGCCCGGCCCACAAACTTAATGGGCCGGCCCGCTTAAGACGTGGCAGGCCTCGTGTGGGCCTACCATCTACCACGGGGTTTCAGCCGGTTAACGCCGTTAACTGCCAGTTAACGGCGTCTGCCACGTGTCAGTTTGCATGACGTCAGCAGTCAACGGGCTCCCGGAAACACTTCTGCAACGGTCCGATTTTCCGTGGCGGAAGGGCGCCCAAGCGCGACGGACCGAAAAAATCATCGTAGGACTTTGCCTGACGCAGTTTCGACAACAGAACCCATATCGTCGGGTTAGGCCCATAGGCGACGAAAAATACCCCTTAGCGGACGATTTTGGGACGTTGTCTATCAGAACTTTTCTTGTAGTGGTAGTGAAAGATTATGCCCGTCTACCCCGAACGGGCAGTTCTTGACCATTTTTTGAGGTGGCTAACTTGAAATGGACTGAAATTTGGCACAAGGGTGCATCAACATGTGGGTAATGACACTAGCATGCTATCTTGGCAGTTTGGTTTGAAAATTTTCAAAAATTCATCCCCTAAACTCAAGAAGAGGCATCACTTGTGAAGCATGTACATCTTAGGGTATTGGGAAAATTGGGAGCATGTGCTTGGTCTGATTTGGCATCACCACATTACCCTACAACAGAAGTTTCACTTTGAAAAAGGTTTGACAACCTCTTAGTGCACTGAGGTCAACCTAGGTTTGACCAAACACTCAAAATTTCATACAAAATTGAAAATTTGTTGAAATCCTTCCAAACCTTGTGTATTGGCCAATGTGTGGCTAACACTTTCCATGGAAAATAACAAACTAGAAAAAATTGTTTCCCTACCAAAGCAATCCCAAAAGTGAGGTGCGTAGTGAAAGATTATGCCCGTCTACCCCGAACGGGCAGTTCTTGACCATTTTTGAGGTAGCCAACTTGAAATGGACCGAAATTTGGCACAAGGGTGCATCAACATGTGGGTGACATCTACGCACGCTTCTATTCCTCTAGAAAGTGTTGGGCCTCCAAGAGCAGAGGTTCGTAGAACAGCAGCAAGTTTCCTTTAAGTGAATCACCCAAGGTTTATCGAACTCAGGGAGGTAGAGGTCAAAGATATCCCTCTCAAGCAACCCTGCAATTAAGATACATGAAGTCTCTTGTGTCCCCAACACACCTAATACACTTGTCAGATGTATAGGTGCACTAGTTCGACGAAGAGATAGTGAAATACAAGTAATATGGATGATTATAAGTAGTAATTGCAATCTGAAATAAAAATGGCAGCAAGCGAACATGTAGCAGAACTTGTTGGAAACGGTCTTAGAAACAAGGCCTAGGGATCATACTTTCACTAGTGGACACTCTCAACAATGATCACATAATTGAATAAATAAATGCTACTCTCAAACACTCTCTTGTTGGATAACAAACACCATTCATTGTGTAGGGCTGCAAAAGCACACCTCAAGCCGGAGTAAACAAGCTCCACAACGTCATAAAGGAATCACACACGATACGCACACTGTCACCATCACACCGTGGAGAGTGACTCCGGAGTTCATATTAAAGTAACCTGTAGAGTGCATAATAGACAAGAGTAACATCTACATATTCAACTAGATTACAAAGCTCATGATCACATAAAGATCACACCATGAGAGAGAGAGATGAACCACATAGCTACCGGTAGAGCCCTCAGCCTCGGGGGAGAACTACTCCCTCCTCATCATGGGAGATAGCAACAACGATGAAGATGGCGATGGAGTCGATGGAGATGGCTCCGGGGGCAATTCCCCATCCCGGCAGGGTGCCGAAACAGAGACTTCTGTCCCCCGAATTAGGGTTTTTGGTGGCGGTGGAGCTACGGAACTCTTCTGGAGAAATCGTCGATCTCCTTAGGGTTTTCAGGGCATGAGCTTAATATAGGCGAAAGGGCGGCGCGAGGGGGTGCCCGAGGGGCCCACCCCATAGGGCGGCGCCGCCCCCCTCCTGGCCGCGCCAGTGGATGGGGAGGAGGCCGTGGGCCTCCTCTGGCCTGGCCCTTCTGGCTCCGTGGGTCTTCTGGCGAAATAGAATTTCTGTAATTTTTCTCGATTTTTCCGACTACTTTGGTTTTGGGCTTTTTCTGCAATAAACAGACATAATAAACAGAAACTGGCATTGTGGCATCTTGGTAATAGGTTAGTCCAATAAATGCCATAATATGATATAAAGTGCATATAAAACATGTAGCTATTGGCATAAAACTAGCATGGAACATTAGAAATTATAGATACGTTGGAGACGTATCAGTGGGTAATGACGCTAGCATGCTATCTTGGCAGTTTGGTTTGAACTTGTTCTTCATCCCCTAATCTCAAGAAGAGGCATCACTTGTGAAGCATGTACATCTTAGGGTATTGGGAAAATTGGGAGCACGTGCTGGTCTGATTTGGCGTCACCACATTACCCTACAACAGAAGTTTCACTTTGAAAAAGGTTTGACAACCTCTTAGTGCACTGAGGTCAACCTAGGTTTGACCAAACACTCAAAATTTCATACATAATTGAAAATTTATTGAAATCCTTCCAAACCTTTTGTATTGGCCAATGTGTGGCTAACACTTTCCATGTAAAATAACAAACTAGATTTTTTTTTTGTTTCCTTACCAAAGCACACCCAAAAGTGAGGTGCGTAGTGAAAGATTATGCCTTTCTACCCCGAACGGGCAGTTCTCGACCATTTTTTGAGGTAGCTAACTTGAAATGGACTGAAATTTGGCACAAGGGTGCATCAACATGTGGGTAATGACGCTAGCATACTATCTTGGCAGCTTGGTTTGAAAATTTTCAAAAAATCATCCCCTAAACTCAAGATTTGGCGTCACCACATTACCCTACAACAGAAGTTTCACTTTGAAAAAGGTTTGACAACCTCTTAGTGCACTGAGGTTAACCTAGGTTTGACCAAACACTCGAAATTTCATACAAAATTGATTTTTTTTTTGAAATCCTTCCAAACCTTGTGTATTGGCCAATGTGTGGCTAACACTTTCCATGGAAAATAACAAACTAGAAAAATTGTTTCCCTACCAAAGCAATCCCAAAATTGAGGTGCGTAGTGAAAGATTATGCCCGTCTACCCCGAACGGGCAGTTCTTGACCATTTTTTGAGGTAGCTAACTTGAAATGGACTGAAATTTGGCACAAGGGTGCATCAACATGTGGGTAATGACGCTAGCATGCTATCCTGGCAGTTTGGTTTGAAAATTTTCAAAAATTCATCCCCTAAACTCAAGAAGAGGCATCACTTGTGAAGCATGTACATCTTAGGGTATTGGGAAAATTGGGAGCACGTGCTGGTCTGATTTGGCATCACCACATTACCCTACAACAGAAGTTTCACTTTGAAAAAGGTTTGACAACCTCTTAGTGCACTGAGGTCAACCTAGGTTTGACGAAACACTCAAAATTGAAAATTTGTTGAAATCCTTCCAAACCTTGTGTATTGGCCAATGTGTGGTTAACACTTTCCATGGAAAATAACAAACTAGAAAAAAATTTGTTTCCTTACCAAAGCACTCCTAAAAGTGAGGTGCGTAGTAAGAGATTATGCCCGTCTACCCCGAACGGGCAGTTCTTGACCATTTTTTGAGGTAGCTAACTTGAAATCGACTGAAATTTGGCACAAGGGTGCATCAACATGTGGGTAATGATGCTAGCATGCTATCCTGGCAGTTTGGTTTGAAAATTTTCTTCATCCCCTAAACTCAAGAAGAGGCATCACTTGTGAAGCATGTACATCTTAGTGTATTGGGAAAAATTGGGAGCACGTGCTGGTCTGATTTGGCGTCACCACATTACCCTACAACAGAAGTTTCACTTTGAAAAAGGTTTGACAACCTCTTAGTGCACTGAGGTCAACCTAGGTTTGACCAAACACTCAAAATTTCATACAAAATTGAAAATTTGTTGAAATCCTTCCAAACCTTTTGTATTGGCCAATGTGTGGCTAACACTTTCCATGGAAAATAACAAACTAGAAAAAAAATTGTTTCCCTACCAAAGCACTCCCAAAAGTGAGGTGCGTAGTGAAAGATTATGCCCTTCTACCCCGAACGGGCAGTTCTCGACCATTTTTTGAGGTAGCTAACTTGAAATGGACTGAAATTTGGCACAAGGGTGCATCAACATGTGGGTAATGACGCTAGCATGCTATCTTGGCAGTTTGGTTTGAAAATTTTCAAAAACTCATCCCCTAAACTCAAGAAGAGGCATCATTGTGAAGCATGTACATCTTAGGGTATTGGGAAAATTGGTAGCATGTGCTGGTCTGATTTGGCGTCACCACATTACCCTACAACAGAAGTTTCACTTTGAAAAAGGTTTGACAACCTCTTAGTGCACTGAGGTCAACCTAGGTTTAACCAAAAACTCAAAATTTTATACAAAATTGAAAATTTGTTGAAATCCTTCCAAACCTTGTGTATTGGCCAATGTGCGGCTAACACTTTCCATGTAAAATAACAAACTAGAAAAAAATTGTTTCCCTACCAAAGCAATCCCAAAAGTGAGGTGCGTAGTGAAAGATTATGCCCGTCTACCCCGAACGGGCAGTTCTTGACCTTTTTTTGAGGTAGCTAACTTGAAATGGACTAAAATTTGGCACAAGGGTGCATCAACATGTGGGTAATGACTTTAGCATGCTATCTTGGCAGTTTGGTTTGAAAATTTTCAAAAATTCATCCCCTAACCTCAAGAAGAGGCATCACTTGTGAAGCATGTACATCTTAGGGTATTGGGAAAATTGGGAGCACATGCTGGTCTGATTTGGCATCACCACATTACCCTACAACAGAAGTTTCACTTTGAAAAAGGTTTGACAACCTCTTAGTGCACTGAGGTCAACCTAGGTTTGACCAAACACTCAAAATTTCATACAAAATTGAAAATATGTTGAAATCCTTCCAAACCTTGTGTATTGGCCAATGTGTGGCTAACACTTTCCATGTAAAATAACAAACTAGAAAAAAAATTGTTTCCCTACCAAAGCACTCCCAAAAGTGAGGTGCGTAGTGAAAGATTATGTCCGTCTACCCCGAACGGGCTGTTCTTGACCATTTTTTGAGGTAGCTAACTTGAAATCGACTGAAATTTGGCACAAGGGTGCATCAACATGTGGGTAATGACGCTAGCATGCTATCTTGGCAATTTGGTTTGAAAATTTTCAAAAATTCATCCCCTAAACTCAAGAAGAGGCATCACTTGTGAAGCATGTACATCTTAGGGTATTGGGAAAATTGGGAGCACGTGTTGGTCTGATTTGGCGTCACCACATTACCCTACAACAGAAGTTTCACTCTGAAAAAGTTTTGACAACCTCTTAGTGCACTGAGGTCAACCTAGGTTTGACCAAACACTCAAAATTTCATACAAAATTGAAAATTTGTTGAAATCTTTCCAAACCTTGTGTATTGGCCAATGTGTGGCGAACACTTTCCATGGAAAATAACAAACTAGAAAAAAAATTGTTTCCCTACCAAAGCAATCCCAAAAGTGAGGTTTGTAGTGAAAGATTATGCCCGTCTACCCCGAACGGGAAGTTCTTGACCATTTTTTGAGGTACCTGACTTGAAATGGACTTAAATTTGGCACAAGGGTGCATAAACATGTGGATAATGACGCTAGCATGCTATCTTGGCAGTTTGGTTTGAAAATTCTCAAAAAATCATCCCCTAAACTCAAGAAGAGGCATCACTTGTGAAGCATGTACATCTTAGGGTATTGGGAAAATTGGGAGCACGTGCTGGTCTGATTTGGCGTCACCACATTACCCTACAACATAAGTTTCACTTTGAAAAAGGTTTAACAACCTCTTAGTAAAATTTGTTTGGAAAGTAAAATTTAGGAAATTTCATCCTCAAACTCAAATACATGCTTCATTTTTTATTTTTATTTCCCTCATATTCGGTAGGATAAGGGTTGACCAAAGAAAAGGCCATAAAGGCTACTAATTATTACTTTTCGAAACAAACAAAATATTCATAACAAACAATCTACACAATCTAGGGAGCATTACTATATACGTCCCTTGATGATCGGTCCGGCCCGTTTCTCTGTCAGCATCGCCTCTTCCCATCTCTCATCCTTGTTATCTCGCGAACTCCCTCGATCTTGAGCTAGGTGTCGGCGAACTGTCCTACACGACGACTGCTATGGCGATGACTCCAGCTCTCCAGGTATGCCCATTATGTTTGGCCAATGTGATGAATTGTAGGGACTTTGCTTTGGTCGAGAAAGGTTCACATATTCTACATTAGTTTTTTTTAGATCTTACGATATCGACATATCTAGTGAATTTGGTTTCATCGACTAGGTTGACACATTCTACATAGTTTTTTTTAGATCTTATGATATATCTAGGAACTTTGATTTGGTCGACTTTATTTGTAGATCTGATGGATTGCACTCACGATCTCATCTAATTATCATGTAGTGTGTTGTTTGTTTCGACACAAAGGGATTGTGCACCGCTGGGACTCATTAAGAGGTGTACAACTTTACCTAAGAGAAGGATTCGAGGAGAAGACGGTACGATTTTATTACTGCAAGATGTGTGAACGTATGATCGTTTGTTGTAGATCTGGTACTATTATTAAATTAGTGGCTTGACTTGTATGATAAATTGAAAAATCATAGGGGGATGTATGTTATTTTTACATGCAACTGTTGTCCTCTCATTGTATGATACATGCTGGCCAGGTCCTCCCATGCTATGGAAGAGCTGCTTTGCTGAAAAAGTATAATGTGAAAGCTTATCACAGAAGGATATTCTTTGCGTCCTTTACCACACGAGAATTTTTTTTATTTGTGTTTAAAGTCACAAATGAACCAAATAAAACTTTCATCAGTGGTGATGCTTGGAAGGAATACTGTAGAGTGTACCAACTTCAACTGAACCAGGTGGTGCATTTTTCCATTTTACTGACGGGTTTGGAACCAAGCACTGATGTTTGTCCACACTACCCTATCATTCATCCATGTAATAATACTTCTTTCCTATTTTCATTCTAGCTTTCATATAAGTAAGTTGTGATTTCTGTGCAATAACTATGTGTACCACACATTTTATTTTGTAGCATACTATTTTCTTGGTGTTCTTAAGAGAGATATAGTTGATCGTCTCACTGCAACAGAGGAAATGAGAGTGGATTTGGTGACTAGGTGTATACGTGAGCACCCTCTAGATGCCACACGATCTGCGTTGAGATCCGGTTCTCGTCAATTGGATATGTTGCCTTGACGTTGTCTTATCCATCCCTAAGCGTACTGGGCGTGGGTCCTACGTGATTTGAAAGTGCATCTGGCCCACTATTTGAATTCAAAAAGGTGGGTCCTACGTGATTTGGAAGTGTTGTTAGTGCTGATGTGGTTTGCTAACCCAACAATGATGGTAACAGTGGATTGCTAGATGTGACACGTGTCAACCAATGGATGCGTGCTCACGTATACACCCGGTCACCAGGCTTCATCCGCAGAGGAAATATAAGTTAACTGGAAAGAATTTGGGAAACTGATTGCAGAAGTTGACAAGCTTGACATGTTTGTAGAAGAAAATGATGCTGGTGACTTTTATCTTGGAAGATCTTATGGGCTGGTTCATACCTTGAATTGGTCCAACACAACCAAGAATTTCATGGTAAATGTTTTCATTTTTTCCATTACAGAAAAATATAATTTACTTTTTCCATGTGAATTACAATACTGACCATTTCGTTTTAATTAACAACAGAAGCTGCCTCGTCGTATTGTTCCAGAAGACATGGATGAAGAAGGTGCTATTACTCTTGTTTGCCATTCTAACACGAGCCTATCATCAACGTACACCATTTCTCATGATAACGTTGACAAGTGTGTGTGCGTCAACAAATGGGATAAATTCATGAAGATGGAACCCACCTTGAAGATGGGACACAAGGTGCTCATGATCCTCCACCTTGGTGATCATGGCATCTATCTATTTGTTTCATGTGTGCCAGATGTCCCAGTTGATGAGTAGGGTTAGGTCATTATTTTTATCAATCAATTTGTAAGATCAAGTTTATTATCTTCGAGACATTCTTCTATGCACGTTTGCAAGACCAGTTTCGGTTTTAAGACATTAAGGTTTTATGATTTAATGAGTTATGCAAATTAGTCATTTCAATCTTTTAGTTTTCAAAATTTATTTCGTGCACTTACAGATGTGTTCAACAATTTATTTGCACTCTTGTCAAATTCATAGTTAAATTAATCCTTCCATACATAAAGTAGACATTGTTATTTACTACGGTAGGGAATGTCTCTAACTTATTCTCCTGCATTCACTGACCGGATAAGCATAGGCATCGTAAAAAATTACTTCATGTACAAAAATAAAATGTTAGTCATTGATATGATGTCCGCACGAGACATAGGACCCACTGGCCAGTGTCACGTAATTGTAGTTGTCTGCAGTTATTATACTGGTAAGCATAATATTTTATCTAGATATACGAACGGATGCTCCAAATTTCGAGGAATTTCCGCCCCTGTCTAGTCAAAACCACCACCATCCTCTAGTAAATACTCTGCAGTTCCACTTTCCACATTTTCACACGCACGCATCACGCAGAGGAACCCAAACGGCAGCATCTACTGTATATCCATCGGCCCCATCGTCTCTTCTACCCGCAACTTCTCCTCCCCAATCTCTGGCGAAAAACCCTGCTTGCACCTCCACCAGCGCACCACCGACCTCCTCCCCTTCCACCGAAAACCCCGAAGATGAAGCGTGTTCGCGGAGACGAGCCGGAGGCGAGTGCGGTCGTCGACGTCGAAGGAGGCGAATGCGATGCTCCGGTAGTCGTCGACGCCGCGGAGGCGGGATCTTCTTCCGGAACCAGAGCCGCTCTTCGCCGCGCCGTGACCGTGGAGGGCTCCGCCCAACCGGCCGTGGCCGCCGTCGCTGATGAGGCCAAGGGAGACGTCCTCGCTGCCGCGGCACAAGCAGATGACCAGGGCTTCGACCCGAACGACCCGTACTACCGCGAGCTCTATGGCCCCAGAGAGTGCGACGAGTTCGAGGAGGAGGCCTCCGACAACTGCAGCGAGGTACTCTACTATTCCGATCGATCCCTTGTTTTTCTTGATCGTACTGTTCACCGTAGGGTTTGCTCATAGGGTAGATTGATTTGCCCTGTCTGCTACTTCTTGTACAAATTGATGATTCTGGGGTTCTTACTCATCTGATTTATGGGTTTGTAGTTACTAGATTTGTAATATTTGATGCACATCTTGATTCAACTGTACCAAAGTACCAACCAAATGATTTATGGTACCATGAATATTCATGCATGTTTCAAATTAGTAGATGGCACTTATCTTAATTAGGTCAAGATTCCTTGTGTGTGATGAATCATACCTGCTTAGTGTAATGGTCACTGCATTTCAAACTTAAATTCATCCGAATATGAATCATACCAGAGGGATTATGATTACAAGAATTATATTATAGGTACTATTGATTGATCTGATCCATGGATTTTATAATCACCATTTGTCTTAAACTGGTGCTTATTTATATGATGAAACCATAGTTAGTGTGTACAGCATTTTTTTAGGGAACAAATGAATGATCAGATGGGCGCATGTAATTTATGACCACCATTATTCTTGAATTCCTGCTTATTGACATCATGAATCCATATTGTTTTATGAATCAGTACATCTTCAGGGAACAAATGATTGATCCCTGATCCATGAAATTATAATCACCATTTTCCCTTAAACTGGTGCTTAGTTATATTAGTGAACTAATGATTGGACTACCCATGAACAATTTGTGACAGCACTTTAAATTGGTGCTTATTTATATTAGTGAACTAATTATCTATGGTTGGATCTGGATCATAAATGTTGATTCTACATGATGATTAATTATTAATAATGTTCATAAAAAATATTTAATGCTTGAATTGTATTTCAGTTAATTTCCTTCTCCCACTTCTTCTTTACTTTCAAATTCGCAGGAAGACTCTTAAGGAGATGGACAACGACAAGGAGGACCGGGACCGGAAGAGCCGCTTCGTTCTGAAGAAGCTGAAGACTGGCCAGATCCCTTTCCACCGGAACGGTCGGCCTAATTGCCCATTTTGCGGCAGGGGTTTCCCGAAGGACATTGTGAGTCTGATCCAACACGCGACGGGAGTTGGAAAAGGTAGCGCCCACAAGCACAAGCCTGCTAGCAAGGCGAAGCACGCTGCCTTTGGCAAGTTCCTCAGGGACTACGTCAAGACTGGCCTCATCCCGCTCGTCGGTCTAGCTGTTGGCCCTCATGTTCTCCACTAAATTTAGTTTTTGTTTAGTTGTTCCCCTGGAGGTTCATGGTTAAACTATGCCATGTTTCAAAGACTATGTTCTACTTTTGTTATTTGGAACCTGGGCAATCATACCCAGTTGTTTAAGACTATGTCATGTTTATATGTTGTTTGCTATTGCAGAAGCATTACTGCTGCACATGTTATCTCTTTTTTCATGTTGATGCACGCTGCATTTGTGTAGATGCTTTATTCTGTAACTAAGCAAGTTTCGAGTTAATTTTGACTACCAATGTTTGGCTACACCAGAGTTGTGTAGATTACATATCCCTTTGTCCCACAAGTTTACTACTTTTATGTCTCCTTTTTTGGACTTGTAGTTGCTGTTGTTAGTTTCAAGTTTTGTTTTCATAAATACAATCTATGTTGGTAATCAGAAAAATACAAGCAACTACAGGTAACAACATCACAAAATATTTGGTACTGCAAAATATCTTTTCCTGGTATGAAAAGCCTGTCCATTAATCCAGTTGCTACTGATCCATAGACTTTATTATATCATTGCCCTGTATTGCCGTAAATAATTATATAAAAATTATCACGTAGGAAATTATTAACACAAACGGATTGTAGTATAACGGTAGTACTTCCCGATCAATTCGACTTCAAACGTCCCTAGTTCGATTCTCATATACGCTTGCTTTTTTCCTGTTTGTTGAACTAGTTTATTTCTTTTCTACATTCACATTAACAACCTGGTCCCACCACTAATCAGTGACGGACTAATGTACCACGAACTCAATTTCGTCATCAGGATTATCCGTGACGGCTAATAATGACACAATTTCATGCCGTCATGCAGGTATGATCATGCGTGACAAAAAAGCCAATCCGTCACCTACTTACTTTAATACATGACAGATTAGACATTTGTCATGAGGAAATTTGTCACTGAATATGATATCTGGCGTAGTGCTTATATTTTGGTACCTCAAGCGGCCAAGGTACTTTTTTTGGAAGACAGATCTAGAAAAGGACGCCAGTATGTGCAAAAGTTTGTGGCAAGGAACATATATGATTTGGATGAGAATGCGGATCCAATAATTGGTGCCCAACAAGATGATTTCGCCGGTTGTATGCAAACTAACGTTGCTGACATTGATCAAACCTCGTTGGATACATGTATCCCTCCACATGATGGAGAAGTAGATCTCACTGTTGAGGTTAGTATAGTCGACAAAGAGATGGATAAACTGAAGCTACCTGGTGAATCTCGGGAGGAGAATGGACACGGCGAGCAGGATGAGACCATGCACGAATATCAGAATGAAGACGGAGGTGATGATGATGATGATGATGATGATGATGATTAGACTCTTGTCTCTGTATCATGCTGTGAGATGAAGAACCATGATTTGTTTTGATTTTTCTATTTGGAAAATGTATGAGTCCTGAAGACAATTATCTGTTGGATTGTAATCCCATGATGACTAATTATTTATGTTTGATGTCCTACTAAAAGTTGGTCAAACTTAATTGTGTGGAACTAATCCCAGGCTGTTTGATTCATAGGGTCATATCCCATAGGAAAATAGAATGATAATAGATCAAACTAATGCAAAATATCTTATAACCACAATCAAATAGAATTTCTCTTGACATAGGATTCAAGTTGGCATGGCATCCCTATCATACAGGATTTTTATTCATACTATGATACAAATCGAAAATAAGACAGGTCAGCACTTTATCGCGGCAGATAGGGCAGCTGGCGTTTGTTACAAACCAGGAGAAGATGCACTTCCTATGGAACGGGTGTTTGTATCCCCGGAGACGCACCATTGTGCGCTGCGACAGCCCCAGCATGCATATGCTGCAGGGGCCATCCTCCGGCGCAACTAGGACCCAACTGTCTTGCAGCGCCGGCAAGTTGACGATGATCCGGTGGTCCACCCTAAGGGTGAGGTCGAAGTGGAGGCCACCGACCCGATGACACGCCTGCTGCCACATCAGGTGCATAACATCGTAAGGCATGATGATGCCCCACTCGTCCTCCGTGAGGTTCAGGTTCTTGAGCAGCCATACACGGGCAAGAATCTCGCGCATAGTTCGCACTACATTGCCCCCAGTACGCAGCTCCCTCGGAGGCAAGCCAAGATCCAGCACCACCTTTTCGCAGGGTGTAGTGGTGATATCGTCCTCATCCAGTGGGGCAGGGAGGGGGCCGGCCATCCTCCTGAGCTCGTACGTCCTCGAGAAGAAGATCTGCACTGTCATAGTGTACGGGGACGCCTCGCCCACGGCCGGCGGCTCGCCCACGGAGAAGTCGATCGTGCTTGCCGACACATGGCAGGCACGGAAGGCATGGGGGCCAGACTCGATGATGCGCTCGCGTGAGAAGCGCTCTAGTAGGGGTGTCGCCGCCATTGGGGATTCTTCGGAGGGGTGTAGACTGGCGGCTAGTCGACGGTGAGTTGGTTGGTGTGAGATCTCTGGGATGAGGCCAGGGGAAGTGGGAGAAGTGCTCGGGACTAGGGACTGCCCTCAACTTTCCGCAGTAGTAATAATAATTGGTGGACAAGGGAGACTAGTCTAGAGACTACCCAAAGTTGAGTAGTAATAGTTCATCATGTTCGAGGGAAAATGCCCAAGATTTATCATCAAAATTCAAGCTAATTTCGCCTATTTTGTTCTGCCGTTTTTTTCTTGAACACAGTTCTGCCGTTCATTAGACATCAACAACGGCCTTCGTCTCTGGGATTCGCTGCTACAGTGTCATCTACTATTTTCTACCCAATTCCAGAAACATCCATAAAGCTATAGATATCTTTCCTGCTTGTTGGCTCCACCCCATTTTTTTAATCTTTTCTTCCTTATCCCCTTCGCTCATGCTAGCAGCTACTAGCAGCCATTGCTACACCAGCGAGGTGATCTCTATGATAGGCACGGTTTTGGTAAGACAGCAAGTTGTAGATAGCTAACCATGAGACACATGCCTCTTTGGTTGAGACTGAGCTCGCTCTTGTGATTGGGCTCTAATGGTCGAGGTGAGTCACAGCTGCAATGACAGAGGCTTGTGCTGGATGTAGGCACTGGGATAGAATTAATTAGCACAGAGGCGTAACTAGCACTAGATGGAGAAGGCATAGTACACATATCGGACACGAAGTCGCGTCTGGCGAGCAGCTCGCATTCACTTGCATCAGTGCGGTACAACAAAGATGATGAAGAAGGATTGGAGCTTTGAAGGTAGTCAGAAAAGTTACAAAAAATAATACGTGCAAAACTTAACCTGTATAAACGCACATGCATGGATAATTTTACATTTCTGCATGAGAAAGACATGTCAATTTTCAGTAAGACATGGTTTGATTTGTCAAATTTGATGCTCCTTAATGCATTTTAAGTGAAAATTACAGGTTTGTTCATTATAATTGCCGATTTTTAACGTGCAAAGCACGTGCAGCTGACTAGTAAACTATAAGTGTGTGATTGCTTGCTTCCAAAATAAGGATATGTAATCATTTTATATAGGGTAGTACCAATTAGTCGTTATATTGCATAACTTAAAGAGTTCTGAGAGATTCAACTCGTTGCTACTCCATATTTTCGGGCTCTCTGAACTATAAATGTTTCATTTCTAGGATTTGACCCTATTTTCGGCTACTTGCCTTTTCTTTGAAACGTTGAGGACGCCGGCTCATGGGTCCCACATGGCATCCTCTCGAACGATAAATATGGGACCCATGAGCCAGCAGCGTCCTCAACGTTTCAAAGAAAAAGGCAAGTAGCCCGAAAATAGGGGTCAAAATAAATCCTAGAAATAGGGGTCGTTATATAGGGTAGTACCAATTAGTCGTTATATTGCATAACTTAAAGAGTTCTGAGAGATTCAACTCGTTGCTACTCCATAAGAATGATCATGTTGACAAATTTGATCCCGTGTTTAACAGAGCCAGAAACATTTCTAAAACTAGAGCATGGAAGAGGCTAGGGGTAATTTCCCCAAGGCCAGCCGATCCTATCATAGGTGTCGTCCCGAGGACGATGTGCTCGTCGGTGGTACGTATCTCCGCGTAATGGGTACCTTAATTTGGGGCGCGCGCGGACGCTGCGGTACCCCGAGCTCGAGACGCCGCCGTACCGCTAGCTCGGCCCGCGACGTGGCGCGGTGGTGGCGGCGGAAGCGGAGCGGCGGCGGCGGAAGGTAAAGCTCCTACTGACAAACATATTAGGCACAAATGGGCAACCTTCAGTAACCCATGTTCCATTTTTTTGTCAGGATAACCCCATGTACCACCTTCCCAATAGAAAAAGTACTGTTCAACCTTCCCCTGTTGGGCCCAATATTTCACTTTTGGGTTGCCAACGACCATCTACATGGTAATTGTTATCGGCCTACTTGCTCCGGCTGTCGAAGCCCAATAACTACAAATGGGCCTTTCTGCTCATGCAATTTCGGCTCTTTTCTAATGAAACACAGATCCTATGATTGGCAAAAAACACGGAGATTCTACATAAAAGTTGTTTTTATTGATTTTGAATTATTGGGTTCCAATTTTTGAAACTGCTCATGCCCATTATGAAAATCCTTGATCACTCCATACCCACATGGATAACGGTATTTTTAAAAATTCATAAAGTGGATTTGAAATTTAAAACATATCCTAATAATTCCATGACTTAATCTATCAACTTGCAAGATCTTGGAGCGAAAGAGCTTGTATTAGTCTGCAAAAATAATATAGATAAACCTGTCGTTAACAAGAAATGAAGGTTTATCGTTCAGAGAGGATGCCATGTGGGACCCATGAGCCAGCAGCGTCCTCAACGTTTCAAAGAAAAAGGCAAGTAGCCCGAAAATAGGGGTCAAAATAAATCCTAGAAATGAAACATTTATAGTTCAGAGAGGCTGACATGTGGGACCGATCTGCCAGCAGCATCCTCATCGTTTCAAAGTCGACATGGGATCAGAAGAAAAAGGCAAATAGCCAAAAATTACGGGTCAAAAATAAATCCAACAAAGAAAACTTTTATTCTTCATAGAGGATCACATGTGGGACCAACCTGCCAGCAGTGTCCTCGTCGTTTCAAAGGCCGCAGGGGATCAAAAGAAAAAGGCAAATACCAAGACCCGAAAATAATCCAAGAAAAGAAACTTTTATTGTACATAGTGGATGACATGCGGGACCCATTTTGCAGCAGCGATCTCAACGTTTCCAAGACGGCACGGGATCAAAAAAAATGAAGTAGCCAGAAATCAGGGGTCAAAAAAATCCAAGAAAAGAAAGATTTCAATTGGGATGCATCTGGCCATCTGGGCCTTCGAACTATCGTGTTGGATGCCTTTTGACTCGTACAATTTCAGCCCACTCCAAAACATGAAAGTCCTATGTTTCGGAAAAACAAAAAACAAGGAGATTCAACATATAAGTTTGTTTATGTAAAAATAAAGATTTAATTTATTCGTTTGCAAAGCTCAGAGCGAAATACACTGTTTATTGTCTGCAAAATCATCAAGATATCACATGTTTCTTGTACGGGGAGGCTGACATCGGGGACCCATGAGCCAGCAGCGTCATCAACGTTTTAAAGACGGCTGGGGATCGAAAGAAAAAAAAATAAACCAAAAATCAGTTGGTAAAAAATCCAAGAAAATAAACATTTATCGTTCTGAGAGGATGACATGCGGGACCCATGAGGCAGCATCATCCTCAACGTTTCCAAGGCTGCACAGGATTAAAAAAGGCAAAAGAGGCAAAAATTAGAGGTCAAAATAACTCCAAGAAAGGAAAGGTTTATTGTTCGTAGAGGCTGACATGTGGGACCCATGAGCTAACAGAATCCTCAACGTTTCAAAGGCGGCAGGGGATCAAAAGAAAAAGGAAGTAGCCAGAAATTAGGGGTCAACAATAACTCCAAGAAAGGAAACTTTTATTGTTCGTAGAGGATGACATGCAGGACCCATGAGCCAGCAGCTTACTCAACGTTTCAAAGGCGACATGAGATCGAAAGAAAAAGGCAAGTGACCAAATATCAGGAGACAAAAATAATCCAAGAAATGAAAATTTATTGTACATAGAGGATGACATGCGGGTCCCATTTTGCAGCAACGGTCTCAACGTTTCAAGTGCGGCTTGAGATCAAAAGAAAAAGAAAGTAGCCAGAAATTAGGGGGTAAGAAAAACTCCAAAAAAAAGAAAGTTGATTGTACATAGAGGATGACATGCGGGTCCCATGAGTCAGCAGCTTACTCAACGTTTCCAAGGCGGCAGGGGATCAGAAGAAAAAAGGAAATAGCCAAAAATCAGAGGGTGAAAAAAATCCAAGAAAAGAAACTTTTATAGTACATAGAGGATGACATGCGGGTCCCATGAGCCAGCAGGTTCCTCAACGTTTTCAAAGGCGGCATGAGATTGAAAGAAAAAGTCAAGTGAACAAAAATCAGAGGGTGGTAAATAATCCAAGAAAAGAAACTTTTATTATACATAGAGGATGACATGCGGGTCCCATTTTGCAGCAGAGGTCCCAACGTTTCAAATGCGGCTTGACATCAAAAGAAAAAGAAAGTAGCCACAAATTAGGGGGTCAAAAAAACTCCAAGAAAATAAAGTTGATCGTACATAGAGGATGACATGCGGGTCACATGAGTTAGCAGCTTAGTCAACGTTTCCAAGGCGGCAGGGGATCAAAAGAAAAAGGAAATAGCCAAAAATCAGAGGGTGAAAAAATCCAAGAAAAGAAACTTTTATAGTACATAGAGGATGACATGTGGGTCCTATGAGCCAGCAGGTTCCTCAACGTTTTGAAAGGCCGGAGGGGATCAAAAGAAAAAGGCAAATAGCCAGAAATTATGGGTAAAAAATAAATCCAACAAAGGAAAGGTTTATTGTTCATAGAGGCTGACATGTGGGACCCATGAGCCAGCAGCGTCCTCAATTTCAAAGGCGGCACATGATCGGAAGAAAAAGGAAAGTGACCAAAAATCAGGGGGTAAAAAAATCCAAGAAAAGAAACTTTATTGTACATAGAGGATGACATGCAGGTCCCATGAGCCAGCACGTTACTCAACGTTTCAGAGGTGGCATGAGATCGAAAGAAAAAGGAAAGTGACCAAATATCAGGAGCACAAAATAATCCAAGAAAAGAAACTTTTATTGTACATAGAGGATGACATATGGGTCCAACTAATACAAGCTCTTTTGCTCCAAGATCTTGCAAGTTGATTGTACATAGAGGATGACATGCGGGCCCCATGTGTCAGCAGCTTACTCAACGTTTCCAAGGCGGCAGTGGATCAAAACAAAAAGGAAATAGCCAAAAATCAGAGGGTGAAAAATAAATCCAACAAAGGAAAGGTTTATTGTTCATAGAGGTTGACATGTGGGACCCATGAGCCAGCAACGTCCTCTACGTTTCAAAGGCGACTGGGGATCGAAAGAAAAAGGCAAATAGCCAGAAATTAGGGGTCAAAAATAACTCCAAGGAAGGAAATGTTTATTGTTCATAGAGGCTGACATGTGGGACCCATGAGCCAGCAAAGTCTTCAACGTTTTAAAGGCGGCAGGAGATCAAAAGAAAAAGGAAGTAGCCAGAAATTAGGGGTCAAAAATAACTCCAAGAAAGGAAACTTTTATTGTTCATAGAGGATGACATGCGGGACCCATGCGCCAGCAGCTTCCTCAACGTTTCAAAGGCGGCATGAGATCGAAAGAAAATGGCAAGTGACCAAATATCAGGACCCGAAAATAATCCAAGAAAAGAAACTTTATTGTACATAGAGAATGACATGCGGGACCCATTTTGCAGCAGCGGTCTCAATGTTTCCAAGGCGGCACGGGATCAAAAGAAAAAGGAAGTAGAAAGAAATCAGGGGGTCAAAAAAATCCAAGAAAAGAAAGATTTCAATTGGGCTGCATCTGGCCATCTGGTCCTTCGAACTATCGTGCTGGACGCCTTTTGACTCGTACAATTTCAGCCCACTCCAAAACATGAAAGTCCTATGTTTCGCAAAAACAAAAATTAAGGAGATTCAACATACAAGTTTGTTTAGGTAAAAATAAAGATTTAATTTATCCGTTTGCAAAGCTCAGAGCGAAATACACTGTTTATTATCTGCAAAATAATCAAGATATCACATGTTGCTTGTACGGGGAGGCTCACATCGGGGACCCATGAGCCAGCAGCGTCGTCAACGTTTTAAAGGCGGCTGGGGATCGAAAGAAAAAAAAACCAAAAATTAGTTGGTAAAAAATCCAAGAAAATAAACATTTATCGTTCTGAGAGGATGACATGCGGGACCCATGAGGCAGCATCATCCTCAATGTTTCCAAGGCGGCACAGGATTTAAACAAAGGCAAAATAGCAGAAATTAGAGGTCAAAATAATTCCAAGAAAGGAAAGGTTTATTATTCGTAGAGGCTAACATGTGGGACCCATGAGCCAGCAGAATCATCAACGTTTCAAAGGCGGCAGGGGATCAAAAGAAAAAGGAAGTAGCCAAAAATTAGGGGTCAAATATAACTCCAAGAAAGGAAACTTTTATTGTTCGTAGAGGATGACATGCGGGACCCATGAGCCAGCAGCTTACTCAACGTTTCAAAGGCGGCATGAGATCGAAAGAAAAAGGCAAGTGGCCAAATATCAGGAGCCAAAAATAATCCAAGAAATGAAACTTTATTGTACATAGAGGATGACATGTGGGTCCCATTTTGCAGCAGCGGTCTCAACGTTTCAAATGCGGCTTGAGATCAAAAGAAAAAGAAAGTAGCTAGAAATTAGGGGTAAAAGAAACTCCAAAAAAAGAAAGTTGATTGTACATAGAGGATGACATGCGGGTCCCATGAGTCAACAGCTTACTCAACATTTCCAAGGCAGCAGGGGATCAAAAGAAAAAGGAAATAGCCAAAAATCAGAGGGTGAAAAAAATCCAAGAAAATAAACTTTTATAGTACATAGAGGATGCCATGCGGGTCCCATGAGCCAGCAGGTTCCTCAACGTTTCAAACGTGGCATGAGATCGAAAGAAAAAGGCAAGTGACCAAATATCAGGAGCCAAAAATAATCCAAGAAAACAAACTTGATTGTACATAGAGGATGACATGCGGGTCCCATTTAGCAGCATCGGTATCACCGTTTGAGAGGCGGCATGGGATCGAAAGAAAAAGGCAAGTGACCAAATATCAGGTGCCAAAAAAATCCAAGAAAAGAAAGTTTATAGTACATAGAGGATGACATGCGGGTCCCATTTAGCAGCAGCGGTATCACCGTTTGAGAGGCTGCACGGGATCAAAAGAAAAAAAGGCAAGTGACCAAATATGAGGTGCCAAAAAAAAACTCCAATAAAAGAAACTTGATTGCACATAGAGGATGACATGCGGGTCCCATTTAGCAGCAGCGGTATCACCGTTTGAGAGGCGGCACGGGATCAAACGAAAAAGGCAAGTGACCAAATATGAGGTGACAAAAATAACTCCAAGAAAAGAAACTTGATTGCACATAGAGGATGACATGCGGGTCCCATTTTGCAGCAGCGGTCTCAACGTTTCCAAGGCGGCACGGGATCAAAAGAAAAAGGAAGTAGCCAGAAATCAGGGGGTCAAAAAATCCAAGAAAAGAAAGAATTTTCGTTCATAGAGGATGACATGTGAGACCCATGATCCTGCATCGTAAACGGCTCGATCGGAGAGCGTTGAACGAGATGGCGCGATCGAGAAAAAAAACAATGCTAGAGAGGCTGCCATCTGGGCCCTACATCCCTGGGCGGTGCAGATTTGCGTTGACTCGGCCGGCGAACCCGAGAATTCATGATGCACCACGTCTCGGGCCACCATACGCGACGTTTTGGATGTTTTCGTCGGGCTAGGTGGCCTCAAAAACGAGAAAATTTTTTTTGACATGCACCACGGAGAGACCAAAAATCGTCGGCCATGGTGCAGCAGCAACCACGGCACGACTTCAACTTCGTCGGCTATGGCAACTTTTCTTGTAGTGGTTGTTGCCTTCGTGGCCTTGTCGCCTTTGTGGCGTGGTAGCCTTTCTGGCCTTGTTGTCTTGGTGGCCTTGTCGCCTTTGTGGCGTAGTAGCCTTTGTGGCGCGTTGTAGGCTTTGTGGCTTTGGAGCCGTTTGTGGCGCATTGGAGTCTTTGTGGCCTTGTTGCCGTGTGTATCGTATTGCAGCCTCGTGGCCTTGTACTTGAGAGCCTCTGATGTTGTGGAGTTTACCTCAAGCTTGAGACTTGGGTGTTTGCCCCAAGCTTGTACGGGTTCGGTGACCACACTCAAGGGTCCCTTAGTGGATCGAGGCTTTCCCTTTGGTGGGAAAGGCTCGAGGAGAATACGGTGGCCCTAGAGGCTTATTGGAGTGCCTCGTGCCTCCACACCGCTCCAACGGATAGTAGCACCCGCAAGGGTGTGAACTTCGGGATACATCGTCGTCTCCTCGTGCACCGGTTACTTCTCAACCCGAGCTCCTTTACCTATGTGCTTTACATTGTGATAGCCTTCGTGCTTGATGTTCTATATCTAGTTTGCTATCACCTTGTTGCTCATCATGTTTAGCATAAGTTGTTGGTGCACATAGGAAAACCCTAGTTGATAGGCTTTGTGCTTAACAAGTAAACCTTAGTTTTATTCCGCCTTGTTAAGCCCTCAAGTCGAAGTTTTTACAACCCGCCTATTCACCCACACTCCCCCCTCTAGGCGACATCCTTGTACATTCAACTTTGTTGCGTAAGCCTGTTACCCTTAGTTATTTAGGCCCAATAATTTCCTCTGTGTGCCTTCTTTCAACCTAAATAAATAGGCCTTGGGCCTTTAGTCAACCAATATGGCCCAGAGACCTCGATGCGTAACTGACAGGTGGGACATCTAGTGAGTAGATCCCACGTCTCCATGTGGGCTCGACGGGAATGACACATGGGACCCATGTAGGACCGACAGATGTTGTAGGCCCACCAAGCCGCCTAACATGTGGTCCATCTCTAACATGTGGGGCCACGCGTCTAGAATTCATGGCATGTAGACACTTGTAATCTCACATGCGCAATTTTTTTGGCATGAAAACTGACATGTGGAGGAGTGGTCCAGTTCGCTGACAAGCAGGCTGTCAGAATGGGCGGCCCAACGCAGAAAGGTCGTGTCAGTACCTGACACGCGGGGCGGAGTGCTGCAGGTCGGATACATGTGTGCATACGGTGGTTGTGTTCCCCAACATTTATGGGTCCCGGTGCTATAGGCATTGGACTCTTGTGCGGGCAGGTGTGGGCCGGGTTAGAAAAGCAGGCAGCAGACATAAAAGGTACGTGAACGGAAGCGTGCAAAGGGAGTGTCGTGTGTGTCCAGCGGCCCAAAGCCTAGATCTTGTGACCCCCCCATCGAGGCCCCTGTTCGGGCCGCCCACCTGTAGCGACGCTACTTTTTGGACAATCATTGACGTTTAGAGGCCGCCCGTCATGATTTTACAGGGCCGAGCGGCCCAAAACGCGATATGTGACGTGAAAACGCAAAACCGTCATGAAAATGACATTCACTGATGGATTTATCAAACAAAATCCATGTTCTTTCATTGATACTCCAAGTTCTTGTAGTGGTCGAATCACCCCTTATGCTTCTCGGTGGCGGTGGGGGCTCGGCGAAGGATTTGCCAGGCTCCGAGAAGCGCACGTAGCACCAGGTGTGGCACCACTCCTCCCACTTCTTCTTGTCCACCGGGATGAAGTGGTCACCGAGGTTTTCCTAGGGATGGAAGGTGACCAAGCCCAAGACTGCTCCGCTCGTCTCAACCTAGGGGTAGTCATAGTGGTTGAAGAGTGCCACCGACGACTGAGGCCAACGAATCCCTCGCAGAGGTACTAGAAGATAGAGAGCGTCAAGAGGGCGTTGGGGGTGCAATTGTCCAAGGAGGAGGCCATACAATGATAGCACCGCATGGAACACCAAAATGGGCGGAACTAGCCCCGCAAACAGCAAGCACGAGAAGATGCACACGTCAAACGGGGTCAAGCAGGTGGTGCCGATGGGGAAGATACCAGTGTGGCTATTCTTGTTGTGCATGGAAGCGATGGTGCATGTTAGCTTGTTGGTCCCCTTCTTGTTCATTCCAGGGGAAAATGCCTTCGCCGGCTGCCATTCCTCCCACTGCTATTGCCAAACTGACAAGCCAGACACGTCGTGTCCTTTCCCTTGCCTCTAGGCTTGAGAGCCATTGGGTGAACAAAGAGGTGCGGGCAGAGTATAGGGAGAAAGCTAGAAGTGGTGCATCTGGAGGAAGAAGATGAGTAGGAGGAAGGAGAATGAATTGGAGAGGACCCACCATGTCAGTGCCTTTAAATAGGATGGGTGTGGGGGCTCGCCGGCGGTTCCCCTCCCGTGTGCACTATTTGTCCGACGATTCCCAGGATGGCGATGTTTTATAACTAACACATGTCCCTTGCCGTTTCTGATCTTGGAGGAATCGAGGTGCGGGCAGATGGGTCAAAGAAGTCAAGGAGTGGCATAGCTCCTTGATTCAGCGGCCACTCGACTGCCTGATGTCGAGCACGGCAGGTCTACGCAGGCCGACACTTCGCGTCGACCCCCTGTCATGCTAAGTCTGCCCGACTAGCAAGACAAGTCAATCAACCTTCACATCTGGGACCCACGCATCATCAAGGGTGTAGCTCGGTAACTTGTGGCGATATTCCTCGGCAAATCGGAAGCCTCGTTGTCCGGTGACCAATAAGAAAACATTGCCGACCCACGCCTAGGGGCTACTGTTGTCTTAGTGGTACCGGGGGTCCCACTGATCCTGACGCATGGGTTGCACCGCTTTTTCTGAGAGATAAGGTTTATGCCCGCTCATCGCCCTGCACTCCTGCAGGGAGAACGGCAATGCTTTGAGTTGCCTCTTCGTGGAGATGAAGAGCTTTAAGGTCCAACTACAGCAAAGGGGGAGGCACTAGAAGATGTTTTGCTTGCACTATAAATACCCAAGGCTCCCATCAAGCATATTTAAGAGGTCCAAGAAGGAGAACAAGAGGAGCGTAGGGATTGCTCGAGCAGGGATTTCCTCAAGCAAGCCAAGGCTATGTAGTCCACTACCACAGAGCTTTTAGAAGATGCCTAAGGGTCTCATCCTTAGACATCTTCGAGGAACTCGTCATAGAGGTTCGCTCTATCTAAGAGCAACTCTAACAGATCCCGTAAATGACGTCGGAACTAATTTTTTCCAACGAATTTACGGGTTCGGGCTGAAAGCCGCGCAGATGAGAGCCTGAACTCGCAACTCGGCCAAATTTCTCGAGGGCCCGAGAAACTTGACGCGCCCCCCCTATATATGCAGGCTGCGGGGGGGGGGGGCGGTTCCAAAACCCTACTCCCCTCGGCCATCTTCCGCCATTCCGATCCAACGAGCAATCCGCTCTCATCCGACGCCGCTTTCCCGCATCCGTGACCTCCAACTGCACCGCATGACTCGCGGTGGTAACTGGGGAGGGGAGGCAGTCGGATTGGCGGCGGAAAATCGCAGCCGCAACCCCCAGTCTTTCGCTTGGAGGTGGAGCAGAAGAAGTGGAACCGCTTTGAGGGCGCGCGGAAGCGCATCGCCCGGCAGTGCACCAACTGGGGGGCTCACGCCTCCGGGAAAGCTCACTCGCTACGCCAATAGCGGCGAGGGCTCTTCCTCCGGAGGATCATGTTGTTCCTTGTTGCCGCCTGTCGATGACAGCAACAAGGAAGAGGAGAAGGTGATGTGCAAATTTTCTAGCGGCGACCACGTCCTCAACGACGAGGAGGAGGCGACGGCGATCCAGCAGGTCGCCGTCATATCTGAGGCGGAGGCGCACGCGTGGTTCCACCGCGAGGAGGAGGAGACCGTCCGGCAGGTGTGCCTGTACGAGGCCTCGCTGAGGGAGGCCCGCATCCGCCGCGTAATGCAGGAGATCGTATACCTCGACCCCGAGTAGGCCGCGTCCTCCTCCGCCGTCCTCCGCCACCCCGTCCTCCACCGCGCCTAGAGGCCCCGTTAAGTAACCTGGGGCCGAACTTTACTCATATTTAGAGCATCTCTAGTAGTGCCCATATTTTTCCGAACTGAAAACACGGAGTTCGGTCTCCCCAATTTTTCGGTTTAGATGTTTTTAGTCACCACGCAGAATAGAAACCGGAAACGTGAACTGAAAAACGGAAATCAAAAGTCGCGGGAAAATTTGCTCCGATGATCATGCGAAATGAAACCAAATCTTGCTCCGATCGAGCTACATTCGAACATAATTTACAAATACTACTCAAAATACTTCACTAACCCTACTCTGGCTCGTTAATTTGACTAGTTAAACTACTAAATTAGCCCCGGGATTGTCACCAGGGCTGTTCTAGCGGCGGAGGAGGGTTTTTCCGCGTCGGCGATGCCTAAGCGAGGACGAGCGCGGCCATCTCGAACGGCGCCGCCTCCATCGAGCTCCCGCAGGTGAGAGGCGCCACGTCTTCGTCGTCGTCGTTGCCATCGCCACGCGGTAGGCTGCACGAGCCGGCGGGGGTGCCTCGGCTTCCCCTTCGCGCGCCTCCGAGCGCACCGGCCGGCGCGCGAACCTACGCGGCCACTTGCGTGCCGCCCGCTTCCAAGCTCCATCGGAGCGCGCCCGCCTCGCTCGGTCCGCCTCCGACCGCACACCCGACGGACGCGGTGGCGATTTCCCGCCGCCGATTTGGCACCCTCCCCTACCGGCCCGTCTTGCGCGAGCCATTGCGGAGGGAGGGGTGGTGGCGGTGGACCAGAAGAGCCGAAGACGGCGACGAAATTGCTCACTGGAGGTGGAGTGGAGACGCGGCGGAGCGGCAGCAGCGGCGGCGGGGGAGTAGGGTTTTGTAACCCAACTCGCCCCCGCGCCCTGTATAAATACGGGGCGGCCGTCGATTTTCTCGGGCCCTAGAACTTCTTTTACGGGCCGGGACGCAAGTTCGGGTTATGTTCTGGGCCTATTTCGGCCAGAACCTGTAAACTCGCCGGAATTTTTCGGTTCCAACGCCTTTTTCAGTATCTGTTAGAGTTGCTCTTAGGTCACGCGGCGGAGGACTAATAGATTAAGATCTTCATTTTTTGTGATGCGTATGTAAATTATGTATGTATGACTATGCATTTCATCCCCAAACTTGTATTGCGATGATCAAATCTTCCGCGTCATATCAATTTTAAGTTTTTCGCTCGAAGCTAGTTTTTCGGGAGACTGGACTTCACTTTTCAGTTCACTCATTTCGGGGCTCTACTGGAGATGCTCTAAGTAGGAGGTTCTGCACGTCCTTCGCCAAACAGAAAGGGGTGCGTGGCATCCCTGCTGTCCAAGTTCGTCAACACACGACACTAAGCACTCAATATTTTTAGACAGTGAGGCCACATGTGGCTTGGCGTTCCTAATTCTATCTCAGTTCATGTGAACATTTTGATTGATCGACAAAACTTAGCAGGCGTTCCTTAAGGTTCTGGGTGAACTGTTCAGTGCATACAGTTTTATATGACATCAAAGAGGTCCTGAGTTAAGACCTAGCTGGCACGATATAAAATATAAAAACTGCAGCCTACTTTTAGTTCACGTCTAGGCCTGCAGTTCTAAATAATAACAAACGCACGAACAAGAGAAGAAAAAATATTGGAGCAACCTCCTTGCATTGTCCGGAGAAATGTATGCCACCACTAAACAAATTCTGTTTTTCATTTCGTACCCTTTTGTAAAACTGCTATATATATTAAGTTATTGTCATAAAGATATTACAAATACGAAGATGGTACACTCTGACCCAAAGCATGACATGCCTTTTCCATTTCTCCCTCCTCAATAAACAGATTTTCAATTATACACGATCTTACAAATGGAAATGGTACGTTGAGAAAAATGTGGTGAACACTGTCATATCTGCCCAGCTTGGGAAGAGGCTCTTCAGTTCTTTCGTACTATCAACAAGAAACTGGTCTAGTACAGCTACATCGATTCTCAATGGTTCAGAAGAGTTGGCCTGCAATTATTTCAGAAAGATGCTTAGCACTTCGAGTAAATGGATTTCTGTACGCATCGATGGTGAAGAATAATCCTTTTGTCTTGCTATGCCATAACTATTGGGAAATGTTGTTTCACGATAGTCCATTCAATGAGATCAAGAGTGCAGTTAATTAAGTCAGTTAGACAGGTTTAACTAAAATGGAGGGTTGGTCAACAGGTAAAGTCAAGTGGAGGAAGCACCAAGTAATGGCTCAGTTAACCAGGGCATATCGAAGTAGTTAAAATGACCCAGTATGCCAGAATTTATAGATCACGTGATTCAAATACCAAACCAGCAGGGCCTGTCAAGTATTGTCATGGGTTTGGTGACGATCTTACCTCCAACCAGAAAGACCAATTCTCATTACTTTGTCCAGTAAGTCGACAAATATATGATGGTGGTCCACCACTTACAGTTTGAGGAGCTGATGAGGAGCAAAATAAAGTATTAGCCGCTTGATAGCTAAATAAGATAAAGCAAATGAATGGAGAAAGTAATTATAAGCACCTGGAAGTGTGTTGTCAGCAAAGGACCAATTTGATAATGGTCCAGTAATATTGAGCGATGTGGTCCAAATCTCCGATAATGAACTGAAACACGCATAACAGAAAAAAAATGGAAAAGTAACAAGACATCATGGTTTAAATCTTGCTTTTTAGTTTTGCTTTTCGAACCTATGGTAGTAAAATTCTTACCCAAGGGAAAGCTCTAGATGCACCCTTCGAGTCCAATTGTTACTCAGTGTCTTCTGAACAACTAGCCTGGGAAAATGCTGGTAGTGCTTTCTAATCTCTTCAGTCTGTGCAGGAAATTTTAAACTCCCAGAGAACAAGAAAGGGACAGGATATAATGCCTGCAAAATATGACAAACGAAAGAAAATACTAAAGAACAAAGAATGGCAGAAATCTTCGATGCATATCTGTATGGACAATTATCAGCCTCCTATTCTATTCAAAGGTCATTCTATTTTTGATGAGTGATCACCCTGCCTGCTTATCTCAATTTCTCTATAGTAACTAGGGATCTCTACATACAGGTCAAGATATGACCTACAACAAAAGGCACCAAATATCTTTACTACTTTCAGATTTCTCTGGTAACTAGATTGATGTACTAAATGGTACCGGCAAGTATTTGCCTGAATTTTACATTATCTATGTTTTTGAGCAAATTTACTTACCACCCACGAGCTTCTATCGGACCAATATTTTTCTTTCAAGGATAACTCCGAGTTATCATTTAACCATTTTGCTGCCTCAGGTGCGTTGTTGAAAACAAACTCCAACGAATTAGCATCAACCACAGAGAAACCATAGTTTGACTCCACAATGTTATTAGAATCTGAAAATGTCATTGAACGTGCATTTCATCAAGAAATACAATCATAACTCCTAAGTTCAATATATCTTGGACAGGTCATATATATCCATAAGCTAAGGCAATTCTTCTTCCGTCCATGTTAAAGCACCAAAATGGAGATGTAAAAAATATGGAGGATTGCTACGATCAAATAAAGTACTCCCTCCGATCCAAATTAACTGACTCCACTTTGTCTAGATACGGATGCGGATGTATCTAGTCAACAAGCGCATCTTGATACATCCATATCTAGACAAAATAGAGTCAATTAGTATGGATCTAGACAAAGTGGAGTCAATTAATTTGGATCGGAGGGAGTATCAAAACAAGCTGAGGGTTTGGTAGTGGATATCATAAACAGGAACCGAGATAGAGTTTGCTGTCACTGGCGCTACTGTGACAACAAAAATTTCATGGAAGTTTGAAAAAACAGTTCAGTTATTCAATCACTAGATATTTTTTGAAGTAACTTTATTCCAGTTCTTGATTGAGACTGAGAACATGTTTTCAGTCAGAAGTGTAGCAGCTTCAGCTGAATGTAGTTTTAGTAGCTCGAAATACAGAGATCCTCCTGGAAAAAAAACTTAACATTCCTTTCCCAATGAATCAGCTAGTACTATACAAATTGTTGATGATTATTTTTCTGCTAATTCCAGCAGCCCATAAAGAAACAAACCTGTAACAAAGGTGTGTTGAAGCACAACTCTTTTTGGTGCTCCAATGCTGTAAGGAAATAGTTGGGATGAAATAGCCATAGCAACCACTGTAATTTGCAAAAGGCACTGGAGAATGGATGTTTTGGCCAACCAACGGCTAGTAATAGGTATTAATGGGCCAAAACTCCAACCCACCACTAATCCAACCATCGCTGCAACTATAATATCAGGCACAAAATATCCTGCATAGGACCAAAATGTGACTAAATATCCCTAATAAATACTAATTCATCTCTAATTGCTAGAATTAACAACCATGCAGCATAGCAAAAATAACAATATTTTCATGATTTTGATATCAGATAGTCCCCCTTGTATCAAATAAAATCAGTTGGCATGCTGTGTTGCATTTTTTTTTTTTGCGGGGAGGCATGCTGTGTTACTGACATCAATGGAAATATGTTTTTCCACTATTCTCACAAAACTTTGTGAATGACACAGTAACATGAAGAAATGCTAAACTGAAATCAGAAAGAATGATAGTTTACTAACCTAATGGTTTTGGAAGAGATCCCATCATTCCCATCTTCTCAATTGAAAACTGGATAAGAAACCCACCATAGTAAACACAATACAGGAGACATGGGATCATTGGTATCACATATCCAAACAATGACCTGCACAATATTCTAAATATTTTAAACATAAACAGATCTGGAAGCGAATGTAGGGTGATGTTTGGAAGTGGGTTTCTCTCTCGGGCACTATTCCAACCAACGATATAACCAGTACTCCCCCACCAACTCCAAATATAAGTCTTTATGGTATTAATTCGTCTACTCCCTCCATCCCTATAAAAGCTGCTTAACTTTGTCTAGATACGGATCTATGTAGACATATTTGAGTTATAGATATATCCGTATCTAGGAAAAGTTGAGCAGCTTTTTTTGCAATGGAGGGAGTATTACAATATGTTGTTACAGCTTTTACATGTCCCAAAGTTATGTACTGCAAATTTACATTTATTGATGAAATCTAGTAATCCAACTTCATGTGCGATGGATACTTTTCCTATGAACCTGACAGCCATTAGATATATTTAACTGCACGGATTGTCCCCGCTTACATTTCAAATTAAAAAGCAGCATTACTGATGTGCACCTTTTATCGAGTTCTCTTCGGTAAGTTTTAATTTATCGTGTTCTTAGTCAGACATGAACATCAGACATCATGACTTTGTGATAACCAAGGTGCTAGTTACACACAATACATTAGCATGTGCATGCAACAAATAAGAAAAAAAATGATATAAGAGTGTGGATACCTGGGTGATTGCTGCTGGCTCAACAGCTTCCTGCTGATGCTAGAGATAAAACTCCCAAGAAGAAGGGACATGGAAATGAAAAATGTCAGAAAACCTCCACTCAGCCCAGCTAGCATGTAAGCCTGCACGCAAATGATATAGACACAACACAAAACAGGTGTTACCAGAGAAAATAATTTGTCTACAACAATAAAAACAAGTTTGGAACCATATGGAGATTAAACTAAATAAATTCCTCTGTAGACCTAAGACTGTTATCTTATCATTCGTAGTTTCTGTATGTAACAACACAACTTGATTCGACTAATAATAGTATATTGCTGCATAGAAGCCTTCTGGTTTTCAACACGATAGTAGTTCTATATATCAGCTATAAATTTAACATTTACAGGATGCACATGCACGTCCCAGGTTGCCAGCTGAGAACTTTAAAAAAAATAATCAACCCATAAAGAAATGTTGAGAACGTAAATTTGAGTTTTCAGCTCAATCTGGGTCCAAATTACTGGCCCCAAATAAAACTTCCAAGTCTGCTTGGATGGTCGTATTGGCCAAGTAAAATAAACACATCTTGTGGAAAATAGCCTTAAAACAAAACACTAATCATGTCCTCCATTTTTTCTTTTCTGATAGACATTGTGCAGATGGCAAAGGCAGCCGTGTCCAGGCGACAGAAAACTTTAGCAGCCATGTCCACAAGCAAAGGAGCATGGAGCACCACAGCGCCATTGTAACGACCCGAAAAAAAACCTATACAGTAGTGTTTCCTGTTGTTTTTGTTTTTCCACGTCGTTGTGCCATCATCATCATGCATTTTTCACCTACATGCTTTTGTCAAACAAAATAATATTTAAATAAAAAATATTTTCTCTTTCTCTCCATCTCTTTTTCTGTTTCTTTTTCCTCTCTTTTAATTCCTGCTTTCGGCAAAGTCCAGGTAATTTCGAATTTGTGGGTCAACCTCTTTCTGGCCTTCTGCCTGTTTCTAGCCTGTTCCTTTCTCTGTCGGCGGCCCACTCCAGCCCCGACATCTCATGGCAGCCCTTCTCCCTCACCAGCCCACTTCTCTTTCCTGCCACGTACCCTTTCGTTTGGGTTTTTTTCTCCCTCTCTTTCTCTTCTTCAACGATGATCGGCAATGACAGCTTCACACCACGCCCGTGATCCCATTCCCCACGTGAACCTTCCCTTGCTTTCGCTTTTCTATCGACCACAAAATCTCCAACCACCCCGCCTCCTGACCAACGCTTTCCGTCTTTCTTTCCCCTTCTCCAAGCCGAAAAAGAGGCGAGATCAGAGAGAGCAGCAGACAGAAAAGTTCAGAAGTTCAGTAAACACCGAGAGAAGTTGCCGGAGAAGTTCAGTAAACACAGAGAAGTTCAGTAAACACCGAGAGAAGTCGTCATCGCCATCTTCCGGAGACCTATCTTTAGGATAGGAATCAAATCATTGACCTAGCCAAACCTCTCGTCGTCGACCCCACCGCAAAACCCAGACAGCGTCACCGCCAGCAGCGGGCCGGCATGTAAGTTGTGGAAACCCCTTTAATCTATAGATAGTTATGTTTAAGTCCTTGCTATGTAGGCAGTTTGAGCCAACAACTTCTCGCTGCTAGCCACTACCCTATGCGCGTCAGTCATCATGCGTCTGTGTGACACCCCGCTACGCCATGCTGCCGAGACTTGCCATCTTCAAAAGTAAGAAACCACGCCGCTCCAGCCAACACCTGCCCCAAAAACAATGCCCCGTAAGAGAGAACGGCGCCAGGCACCGCTATCGATCTGAGAGACCCAGATCTAGCGTTCATGGGAGCAGCCTCGGCGAGAAGTCGAGAGCTGCAACAACAATGCCTTGAAAAAGGTAACAATGCAAATATGTCCCCATCTTCTGCCCTGACCGAAGTCAACGCAGTTTTCACCGGCATTTGCGCCTCCGCAAACCCAGAGCCGGCTAGATCACCACCAACCGCAAGATTGGTGGCACCACCATCATCTGGAGCCACTGCCCCGGCTTTTGATCCACACATCACGGAGAGTTGTGGTTTTCCCGAATCTAGTGTCGTCAATGCTAGAGATAGCACCAGCCGCCATGCACCTCCTGCGATGAACCTAGGCTCGGGATCATGTGAGCCATCGCCCTAGGCACTGGCACATGGAGCCCATTGCAGAGCCCACTATCCCCGCGATGTCGTCAGAAGTAGCATCCGCAAGGCGCCAGATCCTCGCCGTCCCCTTCACCGGCGGTTCATGGGCTTTCCTGGCAACCGCCTCTAGGGACAAGGGAAAGCGGTAGGAGGTGGCAGGGGAGGAGCAACATGAGGGACTCATCCCAAATCAGAAGGCGTCACGGTAGTATTTTCTCGTATACAAGGATTAGGAGTCAATGACTCAAGCCCAGTTCCTAGGAATTTAAGTACCAACTCGTAGACAAATCAAGCTAACTCTTAATACTTGTTTGTATAGAAGTTAATGATATTAATACTAAAATAAAATAAAAATCATCAACAATTAAAGAAGGCAAGATAACTTTTGTAACACTTTCGTCCAAATTTGATTTCATCCTTTTTATTTCTAGCCAATAATGCACTAGATAACCACATACATGCCTAGGTCTCATAATTTCTACTAGGCCTCTTTGATTTAAATCGTTGCTAGTGAACGAAGGTCGGCTCTAAAAGAGGTCATAAGGGCGGTGGCACTTGGGAGGCTAGCCCCTACCGATGCCTGGTGCTTGTGGCTCCAGCGGCGCCCCCAAGCTCGGTCGAATCTCTCAGATCGTGCAAAGGCCGGGCAAGGGCCTCCTCAGCTTCACCGTGACCGCGTTCGCCATTCTAGGCATGTCGGCAGGCACGGTGACCGCATTGTTCTCCTTGAACGTGTGTGATCAAAGGATCTGGGAGAAGATGTACTTTCACAATCAACTTCGCAGAGCTGTTCACGGTAACAATCAAGTGTGCGCAGAAGGGAGAAAGACGCGCACCCCCTTAGGGAACTTATACAAAGGCCAAGAAGTCTGCCACGAAGAGGGGACAAGGGTGTGACCAGATCTAGCATGATCTTGCTGATGGGATCGGCGCCTTGAGCCCGGTGGCGCCCGGCAAGGAGCAGGCACCGGAAGACGACACGACAAGCGAGCGGATGTTAGTGTGTGACAGGGAGAACTCCGCCACCACTAGCTCACCCCCCCCCCCTCCCTCTAACCGACGAAAGGGCACGCACGGCGCCTTTCCCAGTGAGAGACCTTAGCTGGCTCGCCTGAATATCTTCTGGCCATCCGAGGACCGTCGGAGAGGCCTTGCGGAGTCAACCGTCAACGTTCATCGGAACGCCCCCGTTGGGGTAAAGAGATGTCGCCGCCAAAGACATTCGGAAGTCCGTTTCAAAGCTTCGGCAAAGGGGTGGAGGAGATTGACAAACTTCTGTGGTGCCGCGCCCCTCCCACTCGACGACGGCAAGGAGTGCCAGGTTGGGCACGCCGGCAAATGTGCCCTCCGTCGGACTCAAGCCCTTTTTCATGTCCCTTGCAATGAGGCCTACCTGCGGGCCAGGGCTGCCCGCCTAGGAAGCAAAAACGGCATGCCTAAGCTGGCTCGCAGAATGGGCGGCCCCGCTGGACTAACATTCCCGCCATGGCTTCCGATGAGGCACCGATAGACGGCTTCCTGATACGATCCATGGCAGGCAACCATGATGTTGCTCCTAGGTCCGTCCCAGAAAAGGTGATGCGGTTGCGCATGGCTCCGCCCCGAAAACCATGATGTTGCGGCATGGTCCGTCCAGGCGGCGACGAAGCAGTTGTGCACAGGTCCGCCCGGCAACCATAATGTTGTGGCTGTGTCGATCTCGGCAACGGGTATCCCCGAGTATGCCCGGAAGACATGCATGTGGGATAATGAATCCAGGTCCGGCCCCGTGTACACCACTATAAGTTGGGGAATCTCTACTTGTTTGCAGCATTCTCTCCCATTTCTATTTGTGGTTTGAGTTTTGATGCGCTGTGAAGGTACATCGAGCGTCAGGCAGCCAAGAAAAGCTGACTGACGCATAGAGCGTAAGGTCCAAGCCAAGGTTCGCCTCGATGACATCAGAAACCGCTTCCGCAAACTCAGCACCCAGCCTGAATAGGTTATCCATGGCGCCCGGATGACATCTCCACACCAGCGACACCTAGGGCCAACACCGCAACGGCCTGAACCTGGATAAAAGACCGTCGTGTCTTTGCGACGCTGTGTTCCCCTGTACGCATCGAGGGCGGTGGAGCACGGATCGCTCTCACGGCCCTTGCCGAACCAAGAAGAGTCCCTAACCTCTTGGAAAGAATCCTTTGATCTTCATCAGTACCATCAAACAAACCTAAATCATGTCAGATTTAAATGGCATGACATCATAATCTAGTGTTTTTCCTATTCCTACATTTTTTGAATTCTACGAATCAAAGAGGCCAAACCAGATAAAGAAATAGTTACCCCAAACTCTGAAAAACCTTTTTGCATGGATCTCATTCCCAGGATAAAATCACCATCCTCGTCGCGGAATCACATCTTATATCACTGTATCAGTTTCAATACATGCCAATCATGAATGCCTAAGACCTAGCATATATTTTCATGGGAACCTAAGCCTCATAACTATCAAAAGGGCCATAGAAAATAATGGAGTCGTTTTTGGTGATGTGTGGATCGAAATATAATGTTAGCTCGTCCGACAGTAGATCACCAACCTGAACTGAACCACATGTTCACTAAACCTGCTCGGTACTGTAGCATTAGGTCACAAGAATAGCTTTTGAACTTGATACTAATGTTCATAAGACAACTCAGATAACATATTAGGTAACAACCATACTCAGGGCCATAAAACGCTCATAATCATCTTCAGAAAATAAAGCTGCAGTCAAGTAACTAAGCAACAGTGATGTGTAAATGAAAATGGAAGGTCTTGGCCATAGATTGTGATGAATCATCTTACGATAATAAGACAGAGTTATATATATATAGTAAGACAGAGTTGAGTATTTAAACAACAGTGATGTGTAAATGGAAATGAAAGGTGTTACAGAACTTACCAAAGTTATTAGAGAATAGAGACCAAAAGCACCCCAAAAATGTGATTGCTCCGATAACCCCTAGGATATAAAAAAACAGATTTTTTAATTAAAAGGCACATGTAGCTGTACAGATTCCCTTCCCCAGGCCCAGAATGTGTGGGAGCTTTCAACACTGGCTACGACCTTTTTTATGTAGCTGTACAAATTCTATTAATGAAACAGATTAAGCAGATTTATCAATGTTTTAAGACATTATGTCTGATCCAAACTGATATGCCTCAGAACTAAAACTGCAATTATTCAATGAAGCACAAATTGTCTCAGCATAAATAATACTACATGCCCATTTTACAGGAGAAGAACTAAGACTCCAGAAACAAACTATATGACAGAAGCAATTGACTAATCTCCTGACTGGTGCTTTAAATATAGAAGATAGCACAGCCGATAAAATATTTTTGTTCAATTGATTGGTCAGCAGAAATAGAGGGCATGCAAAGCTGAACTACCATTTTAAATGGACAAAGTACACTTTTCCATATATAGATTTTTGCATGGAAGTTTTCAATCCGAACAGTAAAGTTTGTTTTCTGTTCTTACATTGTTTGATTGTTTATTAACGGCAGGATACGTGGCATCCATGGCACCACCTGAGGGTGAAATGTGGACTGTTTCAATAGTTTGATGTTGCAATTCAGGCGGTTTTTATAGTTCAGAGTCAAAACGTGAACTTTTGGCAGAGTTTAGTGTTGAAAAGTGACATTTTTTCTCTTAAATATCAATGACTAAGCATGGTTAAAACAGTGTGGCTAGGCGATCGCTTAAGTGTGCCCAGATGTTAGACGATAGGCAGAGGCAAAAATAGAAATTTACGCCTTGGTGCTTTTTAAAGCTTGTGACTAATACAATACAAAAACTACGCCTTGGTGCTTTTTAAAGCTTGTGACTAATACAATACAAAAACAATGTGTGTGTTCTTCGCCATGAATGGTAAGCAACCTGATATACAAGTATGCAAAGTGCAAACAAATGAGAGGACAAATGGATAATACCAATTAACATGTTATCAGTAAGAAAAATACCCATATAAACCTTGGCAACAATAAACCGACCAATGATGCGGGGACAAACATAAAAAATGCCGAATAAGGGTGAGCAAACCTGCATGCACAAAATGAAGAACAAATATGAACTTGTAAACTTAGATTAGAAATAATCTGAACTAAATAGAATAAACAGTAAATGTTCACTTGGAAGGAATTTAAAAAAATAGCAAATACAGAAAAAAAATAGAATTTTAGGACGCATGCTTAAGTTCGAAGGTGGTCAAATAACATTAGTTAAGACACACCAATGCCTAAGGTTTTCAACATGAGACAAGAAAGATTGATGTTGCAATTGCAACAAAAACAGATTGGGTGTATTTCCTTGAGCGTAGTTGAGCAGTGCCATAAAGGAAAGATGTTGCAATACTGAAGAGCATTGAGAGACAAATGACAAGGTACAAGGAAGTAGTCGACCCGAACCACAACACACATGGTCGCCGCCTTACCCTACCTTATACAAGACTAAAATGCATAGCCATGTTTCTAAATAGTACAGAAGGGGATAAAAGAATAGTAATAATAATAATAATAATCATACTATGAACAGACATCACAGTAAAATACCAGAAAGATCTTATTTTTACCAATTCATTGCATTCTTTGTGAACAACAATCTAAGACCTGCAGCCATAGCAGGAATGACTATTGCAAGGATGACACCAAATGCATGAAGCAACATTCCTGTGAGTACATGTGAGACACAGTTATTGTTCGCCATCATGATACAATTCAGAAAGTATAGCACAAAATTCTTACAAACAACCATACAATGTTTTGAACTAAACATGGTAATCCTTTGTCTATTAGATTGGGAACAGGATTAGCTATTTGACAATATTTTGCTCTGAACTAGAATCCTGTACATTCTACAAAACAGTCGTACAATGATTGAAAAAGTTGACCAAGCTAAGGTTCACCCCAAGCCAAAAACAGAGGAATTCATAAATCTTTACAGATGTGGAACTTAACTTTTGCCTCTTGGTCTCGTGTGGCTTATTGTTGAGTGGTGATTAACGACTCTATCTTGTTAGTAATAATATAGTCTCAAAACTACTTTAAAGCATAGTTCTTTGTAAACAAAAAAAGGTGCAGTTTAAGAAATTATTCAAAATGCATTTGAATAATTTTCATACACAAAAAATAAATAAATAAATGTGCTTTTGGAAAGCTGCACAGTGCCAAAAAAAAAGAGCATGGGGCCCATCATTCCCATCTTGCAACACGCTAGGCTGCATTTCTTAGTCCGATACGGGCATGAAGGACGAGGTGAAGCCCAATTTCAAAACTCCACCAAACTAGGCGATATTTCGTCGAAGTTTGACATGCTAGGATGACCTTAGATATGATATGATTAGTCTAAGGTTATGTCACCTATTTATGATAGGGTTTATGTTATTTTATTAGCCAGGTCATGTTGTGGGCCAATTAGGGTTTTTAAGTTGTATGTGTTCGATTTGGGCCTGTCCGAATCGAACTAGGTCAAGCCCATCTAGGCTGGCCGGCCACCCCCTCATATAAGGGCTGGTGCGGCTAGGGTTAGGGCTAGATTAGATAAGAATTGAAGTTTAGTCTAAACAACTTCACGTGTGATCGTGGGTTAGCATCCCCAGGGGACGGCGATGCCGTATATTAGTTTGCAATAAAGATCGTTGCGAGGGTTCTTGTGTTCATTAAGGATTATCAAGTTAGGGTTTCAGGCATATTGTTCATGGATACGTTGCTTGCTGGATTCATTCCTCTTCTCCAGGTTGCGTTCATCGCGTGATTGGGAGTTCATACTACCAGGTTGTTTCGCTGTGAAAGATCAGGCAAAGGATTAGGTTGCATCCTGGTAGCATGTGGTATCAAATTTCTGGGTTGATCACAGCGAGGACGTGTTGATTGATCTCATCAGATAAAGAGGAAGATTGGTTTGGGAGTTGTTGGAGATCGACATGGAAGGAGGGATCGTGCTGCTGCATCTCTACCGCGGCACTAACATCTCTGCCGCCGCCGGAATTCGCTGCGAAAGCAAGAAAATTCGCGTTTTACTCGTCCGCGGAAGTTCGAGTTCGAGCAGATTTTTCGTCAGGAGGCTGGGACCGCCGCCACCCATGGCAGCTAGGCCGGCACTGCCGCCCCTGCTGTTGTTGTTTGTTACTTTTGCTGTTGTTTGTTCTGCGCAAAGAGTGATGGATTCAGCAAAACTGTTCTTCGTTTGGCTGACCGATCAGATGGTGTGTACCGTGATTATGTCGCTATTCGTGGTGGGGATTATACTAGACTTACATATGAGTGGAGATTGGATAGTACGCCAGCAGAATACTCTGCTGCCGCTGGAATTCGCTGCGAAAGCAAGAAATTTCGTGTTTTTCTCATCCGCGGAAGTTCGTCAGGAGGCCGGGACCGCCGCCACCCATGGCAGCTAGGCCGGCACTGCCGCGGCCCTTGGCCAGCACTGCCGCCCCTGCTGTTGCTGTTTGTTACTTTTGCTGCTGTTTGTCCTGCACAAAGAGTGATGGATTCAGCGAAACTGTCGTTTGGCTGACCGATCAGATGGTGTGTACCGTGATTATGTTGCTATTCGTGGTGAGGATTATACTAGACTTACACATGAGTGGAGATTGGATAGTTCCGTGACGCCAGCAGACTACCAGCTTTGGGAATCACACATGGTCCTTGGGTTTGAAAGATGCTTTGCGCTTGATAGCAATTTTGGTGGAAGTGCTGAACATATGATTGCTTGCCGGCGTACGGATACACTAGTTGCTAGAAGTTGGCGTGAGGAAAGATCTACGAAAGGTATTCCAATTACAACGGTTACTTGGGAGGACTTCAAACAATTTCTACAAGCTAGATTTTTGGCGAAGTCCACGGAGCTGGACGAGGTGGTGAACACACTAACGTCGAGGAGGTTGTACCATTGAGTAGGATGAATTTGCAACTCAAGAAGGTACAAGATGATGCTTGTAAGACATTTGACAAGGGTCAGCGGTGGAGTCTATTTCAGACTCGGTGCATGATAAAAGACAAGGCTTGCAAGTTGTAGCTATACTAATGGCATAAGCAAAGCGATGGTGGCAGCATTGGGGTTGTCTACATGGCGTCATTCTGAACCTAAGCATCTGGCATGGTTGAATAGCTGCGGTATGCAAGGTTACTCATAAGGTGTGTGTGCCATTTACAGTTGGTAAGTATGTTGATGAGATAGAGTACGATCTTGCTACTGTCTGGCAACTTGAGCTTGTAGGTGACCTGGCCGTACTTTGCCTCAATCTGAAATGGCCCATAGAACTTGTAGGCAAGCTTCGGATACGGTCGATTTGCAATGGACGACTGAGCATATGGCTGGAGCTTGAGATATGCAAATCACCCACTTGGAACTCTCTATCAGTTCGATTCTTGTCGGCATACTGTTTCATACGTCGTTGTGCCTTCTCCAGGTGCTGCTTCAATAAATCCGAGCACGACTGTCTTTCCTGGAGAAAGTCCTTGACGTCAGCATTTGATATTTCTTGCAAATCTGGTAGCAGACCATAGTGTGGCTCCTCTTTTTACAAAGCCTTGAAAGGAGAGCACCCAATGGCTGAATGATACGATGTGTTGTACCAGAATTCGGCAAGAGGCAGCCAACTGTACCATTTCTTGGGAGTATCATGAATTGCACATCGCAAATACATCTCAAGGGATTGATTGACCCTCTCAGTCTGTGCATCCGACTCTGGATGATACGCTGTACTCATGTTGAGCTTTGTATCAAAGAGGGCAAACAAATCTGTCCAGAATTTGCTTGTGAAGACTTTATCTCTGTCCAACACGATGGACACCAGCATACCATGCAGTTTAACAATGGTGTTGAAGACAGCTCTCGCCACCGAAGAAGCAGAGTAAGGATGTTACAGGGGAATAAACTGGGCGTATTTGGTGAATCTATCAACGATCACAAGGATGAAATCATACCCAGCAGATTTTGGGAGTCCCTCGATGAAATCCATTGAGATTTCCTGCCAGACACCCTTAGGACGTTTCAGCGGTTGCAAGAGCCCAGGTGGTTTGTAATGCTCGTGCTTGGCCAGACGCTTAACTTGTTCATTCTCTGATATGTTTCCAAGGCTCCCGAGTGACCCCCAAGTGCGCTTGCATGAAATGCCTGAATTAACTTGGTTTGGAGTCCCAGATTGGCACCAATCCAAATCTTGCCATGTAGTTTGATAAAGCCATGTTGGAATGCATATCCCTCAGAATTTGTGCCAGTCACAGATAACTCCATCAGTAATGTCTGAGCTTTAGAATCGACAGCATATGAGTTGACAACTTCTTGCAACCATGGTGGAACTCCAGCTGAGACTGCATGTAGTGAAAACACATGTCCCACCCTAGACAGAGCATCTGCTACCTTGTTATCCTCCCCCTTTTTGTACTGAAAGGTGAAGTTCAGTCCCACCAATCTGGTCATTGCCTTCTTCTGCAGGTCAGTTGTTAGCACCTGATCTTGTAAATGACAGAAGCTCTTGTGATCCGTCTTGATGACAAATGGCCCCCTGGACAAATAGCATCGCCACCTGTCAACTGCCATCATGATGGCCAGAAATTCTTTCTCAGAAATAGATAGTTTTCTATTGTTCACACTCAGTGCTTTGCTATAGTATGCAATTGGATGACCTTCTTGTAAAAGCACTGCACCAATTCCTGTTGCACACGCGTCCATCTCAACGCAAAAGGGTTTATCAAAATCTGGAATTGCGAGGACAGGAGTGTGGCTCATTGCTTCTTTCAATTGTTGAAAGGCTGACTGAGCCTCGGCAGCCCAGAGAAACCCTTGCTTCTGAAGTAACAAGGTCAAAGGTTTTGCTAATATGCCATACCCTTTCACAAATTTTCGGTAATAGCCAGTGAGTCCCAAAAGCCCTCTTAGCTCAGTGGTGTTGGTAGGCGTGGGCCATGCTAACATCACCTTTGTTTTCTCCTTGTCTGTGGAAACCCCTTGATCTGAAATTATGTGCCCCAAGTATTCCAATTTGTTTTGAGCAAAGGAACACTTGCTGTACTTGACAAAGAACTGGTGTTGTTGTAGTGTTTGAAACACGACCTTCAGATGTTCTACATGGTCTTCCATTTGTAGACCAAAATATCATCCATGAAAACCAACAGGAACTTTCTGACATATGGTGCAAATATCAAATTCATGGCGCACTGAAACGTGGCTGGAGCATTCGTAAGCCCAAAAGGCATTAGTCGGAATTGATACTGTCCACTATGTGTCTTGAAAGCAGTCTTAGCTTCATCTGCATCCACCATTCTGATCTGGTGGTAGCCAGCCCTGAGGTCCAGCTTGGAAAACAATTTTGTTCCGGCCAGCTCATCAAGAAGCTCATCCACAACCGGCATAGGAAACTTGCTTTTGACAGTTATCAAGTTTAGCTTTCTATAATCGATACAAAATCGCTAGCTCCCATATTTCTTCTTTACCAGTAGCACAGGAGATGCAAAGGGGGTCATACTTGGCACAATAATTTCATTTTTCAACATCTCGGCCACTTGCCTTTCTTACTCATTCTTCTGCAAGGGTGAGTACCTATAGGGTCGTGCATTTACTGGTTGGGAGTCAGGCAACAAATTGATCACATGATCCACTGTCCTATGTGGTGGTAGCTTTTGTGGATCTTGGAACAAATCTTGAAACTGGTCCAACAATGCCTGAACGAAGTGGTGGTATGGGTTTTAGGAGCTATGAGGTTTTCAATCAGGCACTTCTTGCAAAGCAAGTGTCGCGCTTGGTGACGTCTCCTAAGTCTCTATGTGCCAGAGTTCTCACAGCTCGGAATTGCAAAAATGTAGGTTTTCTAAATGTTGGATGTCCAAAGAATGCTTCGTTCACTTGGAAGAGCATCATGCACGGCAGAGAACTTCTGAAGGAGGGATTTATCTGGAGCACTGGTGATGGTTCGAGTATTTCTGTATGGGATGACACAATTGGATACCTAGAGAAAGTGCCCAAAGGCCATTGGGACAGAAGCCTGGTACCGAAGTGGCTCGAGTGGAAGAACTGCTTCTTCCAAATGGCATTGGTTGGAATGAGGAGAAACTGCGAGAGATCTTTTATGATGCAGACACGGATGACATACTGAAAATTCCCGTGGGTAGAGCCGGAACAGATGACTATATGGCGTGGAATTGTTGAATAAACTCATGCACCATGCACCGGCGTGATGCACATGCATGTGCAGCACTCAAAACACATGGAGTGTGAACGTTGGACATTGCACCACTAGTAACTAGTAGTAAGTCAAGATTTTAGCAGTAGTCAGGATATGTTGTCAGTACGGCTAGACTTCTTAGATATTGTTCATACTGCTAGCTAGTGCAGCCTGGTACTATAAATACCACACCTTGTATCCCTGATGAAAGCACCAAGTAGCAGCAAAAAAGAGAAGAGAAAATTGCCTAGCTCCTTGTGTCACTCGTGAAGAGTTTTCTCCTAGTCTCTAGTGCGTGTGTGTATCATCTAGCCACAGCAATATAGTGGTTTAGAACCAACATTTGGTATCAGAGCATTGAGTCTAGCGATCCACCAAGCCACATGTCTTGTATACAAGGCTTATATGGGCCTGGGCTACATGGGCCTCACATACAACAATATGTCACTGTGTGATATTGTGTAAAACATGCACTATACACTGTTGCTAGTTCAATATAGAAGTACAAGTTGAAAGGTACTTGTTGCAACTTATAGTAGGTAAATAACAATATCATACCATTTTCCAAGTACATTTTAATCACATACCTCTTGCTAAATCCAGAATAGTCTGAAACATTGACATCATGGTAATTTTTGGGATGTTCAGGAACAGTGGTGTAAGAAGGAAAACAGCTACAGGAAGACTGTGAAGAATCAGAGAGACATCACGTGGATAAAATATCTGGATAAAAAGAGTTAAGATGTTAATTTAGCTGCAAGAAATAATGAATGAGATACATGCTTCATTATCCTTAACGATGTACAGCGTATATGGTAGCTACAATTTTCAATGTAGAGAAAGTGAGAAAGGGAACTTGTTCATAAGATAACACCGTAATATTGTTATGCTGCCAATTAGCAACCATACAGTCAACATACCATGAACCAAGTCATGTAATCAAAGAAGATAGCTCTCGGATTGTTTATTTTGTCATTAACAGCTTTATTGTATCTCTCACTCTCTTTTAGTAGCATGGAAGAATTTGTGAAGGCCTTTATTAGGTTGAATAAATTTTCACCACGCGCTTGAATGCTTCCAGGACTGAAACAGAAAACATAATTATATAATAAAGCATTTCAAATGAAATATTAGAAACTGTATCAGGATAATGGTTAGCACATACATTAGGTTTTCCAGTGTATCATAAGAAGTATGGTAAAAATAACCACCAAGAACAAAGATAATATCAAGTCCTGGGATGTTTGCAATGTCTTCAGCAAATATCCTATAATCTGTATCACCTGGAATTATTCCAAACATATCCTGCATATATGAAGCACAGTCCATTCTGTTACAGAATATATCCGACACATAACCGAATGGTAGGAAATTTTTGTTATAGAAGAGTGTAAATGCTTTTGACCTTATTGAATTAGACCTTATTTCCCGAAAAAACCCAAAGCCCAAACCCATATTACCTGAAGCCCAAAATATCGGGTGCTATATCGGGTGGCAGTGAAATCCCGAGTTTAACTGGGGAACTTCAGGATTTAACCCACAGTCAATAATTAGAAAGTCCAGTGTTCAGAATAGTCAGCACATCAGCCAAATATAAGAACTTCCACTTCAGGCCCAAGTCCAACAAATTATAGAGCAGTTAGGTCACCGGCTGCTATGTTAAACAACTAACTCACGCAGACATGCGTCAGCATAGCTCCAACTAATCCCATTCCTCACTGCCGCTCATCTCCCTCTCTCTCACCCGATCCCGATCGGGCCACCTCCTTCTCCTCTCTCGCCTCCCATGCACATGCAAGACCCACGACCACGTCAACTTCTACTCCATCTGCCGCTGCCACCACCATGTTCTTTGCCACCCTAGCCGGCGGCGACCCCTCCTCGGCTTCCCAGCGCAGCCTGTAGCTGCTTACTTCCCATAACAGGACAATGAAAATGGATGATCTTTTTTTAGACTTTTAGTTGTTTGCACTTTATGCGTGGCTTGGAAAAACCCAAATCCTGAACATGAACTGTCAGGCTTAACTTATTCGGGAGAATCTCGGATGTCAGATTGAAGCCTGAATAACTCAAACCAAATTGTTGTGTAAACCCCAACGCCCACCCGGACCTTCCCATATCTATGATGCAGTTGACAGGAACATGTCAATCATACATATGTTTGCCTTACCTATACTTGTCAATGGACAAGTCATCAGATCATTTGTAGAAAATCAAAAAAAAAATCTCAACATTGCTATGCCATTGCACAAGTCAATTGCTTCACAGCAAGGAAATTGGGATGCAGGAGCATCCTGGTTTCTGTTACAACATACATTCTGTTGGTAACACAAACTTTAAGAGAGCAAGCAAAACACAGGCACTTTATAAGCATTCCAGGAAGTTAAGCTTATTTTGTTTGCCACAACCCAGAGCTCTCAACCTTGAAGATGGTAATAGTGAACAGTACAGCAAGAATTGTGAAAATATCACTAAACAGACCTTTAAGACCCTATAAGTTGAGATTATAAATGTACCATTGGTTTTCTGGTAAGGTGGAATGCGGTGATGGCATTGCCAGTTCATTTTCATTAGTTGCATACACAACTCGAAGAAAAAGAAGACCAGAAAAGATAAGTACGCCATTTTGGAAGCTTGTAAAGAACGAGAAATCAAGAAAGTTCAGAAACAAGAACCTGAGCAACACTATTTGCCATTGGATACTTTGCGTTCTGAGCATAAATACGAGAAGGCATAGATCCCGGTCCAGATTGACAAACTAAATCTGGTGAGGCAAAGAAAAATGGCCAGGATGACATTTCATTGTAAAATCAACACATACAAGTCACACATGTTCTTATATAGTAGATTTATGACTTCTGCACAATAACTAGTACACCAGAAGTGTATTACCAACTAAGTTAATCCACTAAAGCTAATGTGTATTACCAACTAAGTTAATGAAGCATAAACCATAATAACAGGGCGGTAAACAATCATTAGATTGGACGATAAATATAATACATGGATATCACTTCTATAAGGAGGGATCAAAAGGTGAAGCATGTCTCCCGCTCTTGAATTAAAATGAGTTTCAAAAACTAAACGAGAGATAAGTGCGACAAATACCAGCACCGCCACTTCCAGAAGCTTCAATGTTGATGAAAGCACCGATTGTGTTGTTCCATTTGTGTGTCTTTATAAAACCATGTGAACCCTGGTTTAAAAGCATTAAGGATAAGCTAAGTTCCTTGATTGAGTATGCACAGGTCAACATATATGAAAATGACATGAGAATTATTTTACTTCTTTTTATTCTGACTTATTATTTTTACCATTTTCTAACCAATAAGAAATTAATATCTGGAGCAGTCTCATATGTTTCAACCCCGTGAAGGAACAAAAATACAGAGCTTGCTAGAGCCATAAAATTAGCTTAGGCTCGGACGCTGCGACTAAAACAGCACCTTCTGTATGGACGAATTCACATTCCAATCAGCTGAGTCATTGCAAGGCATTTTTGTTGAAGCAACAAAACCACAAAACATCCTTTTCAATTAATGCAGTATGTAAGTCACATACCAGAAGAAAAAGTTCTTCGGCACCATTGAAAAGGAAAATCACTGGCCGAGGAGGCACCCACCCAGACTCAATGATGAGTCGTGATAGCTCAAGCATAGATGCTGGACAGGAAATGTTCCAAACACACATGACGCAACAATACAAGTTTGTACAATAAGAACCACATTCTTTCAGACAAATAAGAGATTGTACTTACCAACACAGGAACCACAGTCTGCTGCGCCAGGAGATCCAAGTGGACTGTCAAAATGTCCATTCACCAAAAGGGATGGTTCATCCTCTTCTGAAACATTTGATGAAATCCTGTAATTAATTGTTATATCTTAGAAATAATTTTTTTAAATTATTCTTTACGAGAAAACATATAGCCAAAATTAACAAAGGTTGCATTGTCAGTTGGCACTTTGTAATAGCATCTCCATCAGGGCCCTAAACACAGCCCCTATACTGTTTTAAGGGCTGGGGGCAAAAACACTCTCCAGAAAGGCCCTTAAAATAGGGAGGCCCCTAACTCCAGCCCCTTCTCCTTTGGGTGGATTAGGGTCCTCCCTATACGGCTGTCCATTCCTTACTCTCATTCTCTCCCATCGGCTGCCTCCACCTGCCCCATTCCTTCGCCGAGCACCTACCACCTCCACTGAGCTTCCCGCCGCCTTGTGCCCCCCCCTCCCGCTCAGGATCTGGGAGTGCCGACATGCCGTCTGGCGCCGCGCACGCTCCCTACCCTGAGCTCGTCACCGCTGCCTCCGTCCCCAAGATCGCCTTGGAATACTATCTTGCAGGTGGCATCTTACCGTTCTTGGGCTAATTTTGTGAAGCAAATTTCCAACCCACAGGGCAGAAAGAGATGTCATTTTGTAAAGCTAAGGTGTCAGAAAAGATGTTGAGAGAGAATCCGGTGTTTTACAAGCTTGCTTTGCAATGGTGAGAGATCGAGCAAAATGGTGGGACAAAGAGACTTTGATGTACATCATGACAGCTTGTATGACTCTGCACAACATGATCACTGAGGATGAGAGAGGCGAGGAAGAGGGCTTTGATTACAAGAATGAGGACAACGAGATGCTGTCGAAGGAGGACTATCAGCACCGTGATCCTCTTCTCTTCTCGGAGTTCTTGGCGATATAGGTGGACCAAGAACAAGCAAACGCACGAGCAACTGAGAGAAGATCTTGTTGAGCATTTGCATGCACTTTGGTGGTCAGTAATTTGTGATGAACTATTTGTGATGTTTGTATGACTATTGCTACCATTATTTGCCATTTTCATGTTTATGTTGCTAGAATTTGAATGTGAATTTGAGTTGTGTTAAAAAAAATTAGGGAAATTTGAGTTGTGTTATTTGGAATTGTGAATTTGAAAATAGTTGAATCCTATGTGTAGAACATTTTGATATATTGTGGTGTCCAATTGTGCATATACATAGAGTACATGTTAAAAAAATTGTGGAAAATAAAAAGGGCTGAAATTTAAGGGCTACTGCTGGAGTTGGACACTGTTTTTAAGGGCTGAGGGATTGCAGCCAGGCCTTAAAAGCAGTTTTGGGGCCCTGATGAAGGGCTACTGCTGGATATGCTCTAACACTAACGAAAGTAGAAGTGGCTCATATGTGTTCAAGGTGACTCAAATCCCACAATGGGACGTTTTAGACAAGTTTGGACAAGAAAACCATGGGCAGCAATACATACAACTGGGTTTCTATTTTTTTGTATGCTACTGACGCTCAATTCCACAACAATATAACAGTTTATCAGGAATAGCTGTTTGGCCTCTTAGAATACTAGCAAGTAGACTATTTATAGTTTTCCAGTATCTACCCCCCCTTTTTTTTTTGACAGAGCATCTACCCCCTGTTAATGAGGATAAAGGAGTTTTTTTGTTGAGATACATCAAAAATAGGGTTAACCATGATCTATTTCCGCCAACTATTACTTCCACTTTATGCCCCCTTGAACCATGCACACAAGCAGACCTGGAGTCCAGTGCCGGCAATCTCGCTATACACTGACGATGTCATGTTGTTTTGCCACCCCGCATGTGAGGACATCGCCGCGGTGAAAGCAACTCTGCACCTGTTTGGTCGCTCCTCCGAGCTAATTGTCAACTACATGAAGAGCTCCACGATGATTCTGCATAGCGAGCCCCACGATGCCCAGGAGATTGCTGCTAGCGTCGACTGCCTGATCGTTGACATGCCTATCTCATATCTCGGCATCCCCTTGACGGTTAGGAGAAACACAAGCACAAAAATGCAGCCTGTCGTTGACTGAGTGGCCACTCAGCTGCCAAATTGGAAGGCATGGCTCATGAATAAGGCAGGACACCTGGCGCAGTGCTCAGCGCCATCCCAATCCACCAATTGCTTGTACTTGCAGCCACGAAGAAGCCAGTAAAGCAATTTGAGAAAACCCAGTGGGACTTCCTATGGGCTGGGTGTGCAGACGCCAACGGAGGCAGCTATCATGTCAACTGACGCCATGTTTGCAGACCTACCTCACACGGCGGCCTTGGAGTCCAAGACAGACATCGAGCGCACTGGCATGGCACTTCACCTACGTTGGCTTTGGTTCAGCCGGACCGACCTCAACCATGCCTGGAGCGGCCTCGACTTGCAGTTCACTGCAAACAAGCAGGTGCTATTCTTCGCCTCCTTATTCTGGAACATAAGGACGGGCGGACGGCGAAGTTTTGGGAGGACCGTTGGATCAACGGCTGGCTGCTCTGTCCGTGAAATCGCGCCGCTTCTGTATGCCTGCATACCCAAGCGCCAGCGCAAGCTCCGGACAGTTGACGACAGCCTGAAAGCGCACAGCTGGGCACGCAACATCCATGGCATCCACGAAATTGCGCAGTACTTGCTGCTTTGGCGGCAAATCGAGCGCATCGCCACCAGCCGGACACGCTGATTTGGAAGCGGGGCGCTGACGGCAAATACTCCGCACGCTCCACCTCCACCTACCTAGCCACGTTCCAGGGGTTTACGCTCTGCAGGGCTTCGAAACTGATCTGGAAGACCTGGGCGCCGCCGTGTATCAAGTTCTTTCTATGGCTCGCTAATCAGGACAGATGCTACAGAACGACTACAGCGTCGCGGTCTGCAGCACCACCCACTATGCTTGTAATGTGACCAAGAGCCAGAAACAATGCGCCATCTCCTCACAGCCTGCCCCTTCTCCCGCCACATCTGGTATGAGATCTTTGCATGGCTACCAGTGACTTGCCGACCTCCAGACCATGATACCTCGCTCATCGAGTGGTGGATCGATGCTAAACAAGCCACGCCCAAGCCTCTGCGCAAGGGCCTAGCTTCAATGGTGCTCCTGATACCCTGGCTCATCTGGAAACAGCGTAACGAATGCGTCTTCGATGGAGTGCAGCCGTCCATCTCCAGGCTCATCACACGCATCAAAGAGGAAGCAACGCTATGGGCTAGAGCTGGCGCTGAAGCCCTAAGGGTTCTGCTGCCGATGACCTTCGATGTACACTAATTCGCATTCATGTAAACATGCCATCCCTTGAGGAGGCTGTAACCAAATTCTGAACTCTCCTTCTATGCAACGAAAAGAAACGCAATGTATTTTTACATTTTCTCAAAAAAAAGGACGAGTAGTTATAAAAATTTGGAAAAAAAAATGTAAAACCGGAAGAGAGCCAGCCTAGTGAGTTGTTCAGCAATTGACAAATTAAAGGAGTTGGTGATGGTGCCAACGGTACCAACGGTGGTGGATTGTTGTCTATGCGTGCCCCTGAGACTAACCAACTTAATTTTCTGTCCTCTCGCTCCTCCCCCTTCCCAACAACCTGTGACTAATCAGCTCGATCTCAAAAACATTAAAAGAAAGTTCAATCCCAATAACCGGCGCCTCCCTTCTCTTTTGTCACTCAAGGCATCATCTCCCTTCATGTACCCTCCCAGTCCAAATGCATCCACCTATTCTCCATGGCACAGGCTTCTCTTGCCTTCCGGGGTGATTTTTGTCTCGTCTTCAAATTTGCAGTATGCTCAAGCTCCCAATTTAGTCTCCCGTGTCCAAAATCAAGTTGGAAGGTTGTGTCGTGGATCTGAGCATGCAGGTAAATAATATTCCGCTCTGAGGTCACAATTACAATTTTTGCTTTGGAGATTGCATGTGTGTATTATCGAGGAATAGGGACTCAAACTGTTTAATACTTGTAGAAATGGATTTATCAGTGAGATATATTGTGTGTTTGCATGACATTAGCCCAAATGAATGTGTTAATTGAGCTTTATATGTGCAATTATTTAGATTTTGTTTATTATGAGTTGTACAGAAAAGGAACATCACTTAAGCTGTCTTTTCTTTCTCATAAGTTCAATAAAAAATCTCAGTTGCAGTCTTGTAACATGAAAAATACTTCAAACGATAGTAACTCATCACTCAAATGGGTGTGAACTTAATTATATGATGTAGATCTTACTAATTTTGAGGTATTCAAAATTGCATCGATCTGTTTTTCTGGTATATCATCTTTACAGCAATATAAAGATATATTTTTTGCTAAAATAGGCGATAAAGATGTGATTTAATGTTCTGAAACTTTGATGATGAAGATAAAGCAGTAATATAGGAAGTAACTTAATCAGTAATATAGGCAGTAACAGTAATAAAAATGTTTTTTTTTGCTAAAATAGGAATATCATCTTTAAAGTAATATAAAAGATATTTTTTTGCTAAAATAGGTGGTAAACATGTGATGTCATGTTCTGATACTTTGATGATGAAATGGAAAAGGCACTAAATTAGGCAATACTGTAATATAAAAGATATATCAACCTGATCAAGATTGCGACTGAAACTTTGATGATGAAGATGAAGCAAAATCATAGAATGGGGAAAAAGTCATACTCCCTCCGTCCCACGAAACATGTCGAAGGGTTGTCAAAATTTCGATGTATCTATTACTATTTAGTGTCTAGATACATCCAAATTTTAACAAACCTTTGACATATTTTGTGGGACAGAGGGAGTATGATATTATATAGACTACCTCATAACAATATTTTTTGTGGGACGGAGGGAGTATGATATTATATAGACTACCTCATAACAATATTTTTATGATTTCTGTAACCTAGAGTTACTCTGTGGCGCAAAAACATCATGCTGAAAGAGCCACTAACAAGTGTTTCTTCAACCTCTATTCTGCAAGAGAAAAAAATAGAGTCGATGAATGATTATAAATGGAACTAAAATAAATGAAATCATTCTTTCAGATAAATATATCATGCACCAGATTTCTCTTATTTAAAAAGATTCACAGTAGGGAAAGTGCGACAATTATATTAGGAGCTGCAACATGAACATGTAAAATTTTGATGCAAGGTATCCCTGTGTGATCAACATACGCTGCTGAAAGCCTTCAGGAAACAAGAGATATAAAGTTAAAACTTGAGCAAGTTTGAAAAGCACAGACCCCTCAGTATTCTTTCCTGGAATAATTTAATCAAGGGTCAAGGTCTTCGCCAGCAGCAGCAAAGCAAGGAGTTTTAGTATAGCAGATAAGATGGCACATCATAATTCAGCATTTTAATCAAGTAATATTGTCATCATTCTAAAACTCACAACATGCATGTGTGACATAACACCGATATACATAGCGTTTTCCCCATCATTCTAAAAGTTTACTGGCCCTCAATTATTAGTACTACCCTAGCTCGGTATTATGTGTACTCCCTCCGTTCTGTTTTAATCAACATTTTAGGTCAAATTTGTGATCCATATTAATCTACATTCTAGCTTTTAGTCAACAAGAACACAGAAAACGAAGCGGTCCTGCTCTCTCTACTGGGTGTCATTACATTCAATGTAGCTTCGATTAGTTGTTTACCTATCTAAGTAGTACTAATAAATGCAGTACTAGTTTGTCTGATTTTTCTAGAACGTAGATTAAGATAGAACAGAGGGAGTATGTTAATTAAGAAAATTGTTTATACCCCACTATATAAACTTCCGCCTTAGGTGTTCCCTGCACATCTCTCATTCTCTCTATTCACTTCCCCTTTTATAGAGGCACACGGCAGAACATGGCAAATCACTTACTCCAATCTCCTATTTTCCTGCGCCTCTGAAGTTAGTTGTTTCGAAAGAGGTAATTTCTATGTTATATACAATCCAAGGTGCCCATTGCGAAGTAGGTTATAGACTGTTTTATATAAGAACGATCTGTTTTAGTGCAATCATTTATGTAGGTTTTAGACTGTTGCTTTATCTATTAGTTCGGAGCAAATTACACAAGTAAATGTTAACATCGGTGTCTCATCAAGCAACAATGTTCAAAATAGGGAAATCATCTACCATGCATGTAAACAAATATGAATTTCTTTTGCTAAGAAAATTGCGTTAACGTTTATATATAATAAGTTAAGTTGTAGTCGGCTTTGGCTTCGGAGCAAGTCCCTAGTGGGTACCTCATGGCAACTCAGGTTATTTGCCCTGGTTTATACCAAAGGTGGCTCCACTCCTGGGCTCAGTTGAGTTTAACTTTAAGAATACTCAGTCAGCAGAGCTCACAAGCCATCACTAACTCCTGGTCCAGCGAAGCAATGCAGTGCTAGAATGATGGAAGAAGCTGCCATTGTTCCCAGTGGCGGACCTACAGGGTATGCCGTATATGCCATGGCATACCCCGTGGCCAGCTCGCTTGCTTGTTAGCTCATGTTGCTAGGCTCACTCTAATTTGCTAGGACTACTGACTCATACAGAACTCAGTCGGGTATGCAGGTAGACTAATTGGCTAACCTGGTATGCAGCTAGAGTAATTGGCTATTCGCAAAAAAAGGTAGACTAATTGGCTAAACTAATCAAGATTAGTTCTAACCGGTTGTGCGTGCTTTATTTTTTTCATTAAATTCAGAATTTCAGCTGGTTTGTTTTGGCGATACAACTAACTCAGCCTACGGCTCACTCGAATTCTTGTTCATCTGGAGTTCCAGACGACATCGTCTAGCGGACAGTTAGGAGAGGAACTAGACGCTGCATACCTACCGCCAGGAGCCCGTGGCCACGACAGCACGGCGTAGGCTGCACGATAATCATCCCTCTAGCTGAATGCCGTACTTACATTACTTTTTAACTTAATCTTTCAATTACATGTTATTTATTGCATTTATATTAATTTCTGTTGCAAATTTAAAGTTATATGGAATTGGTAAATGGATTGAGCCAAAATGCAAATCAAAATTTAGTTGTGGCATACCCTATGATAAAAGTCTAGATCCACCACTGGTTGTTCCAAAGATTGGACAATCAGACGGCTTCAAATGATAGTTTGAGAACAGAATGTACCTGGGCCCACAATTGTCTTGTTTCGGCCACATCTTTATGTACTCCCTCCGTCCCAAAAAGAAGTTGTTGAACTTTGTCTAAATACGGATGCATATAGACATGTTTTAGTTATAGATACATCCATAACTAGAAAAAGTTGAGCAGCTTTTTTTTGGAACCGAGGGAGTACTTGTTTTGTTCCTAAAACATATCCAATGGAGGCACAGACTAAATGAAGTGCAGACATCAGGAACCATAGCAAATCCTAGGAAACCGACACTTTGTCCCTCCAGACAATGATTGATCTCATGTTCTCAATCAATACGTGGTTGAGGAGGCTAGGACACTATGCAAAGCCCACAGACTAACAACCGAGACTACCAAAATCAACTCACTTCCAGGTTAAATATCACCCCAAGTATATTTCACAATCAGAGCAGGCATTCCAACAAACACAACATGGACGATTCAAATCAACACTAACAACATTGAGAAAAGGGAAATAAGAAGGAAGGATTAAGTTTGACCTGTATTCCGCCACAGCATGCGCAGCCAGCCCCTCGAGTTGCACCTTGATGTACTGCGCCGCGACTTCCAACCCCGGACTCCCCTCCTGCAGAAAAAAGAAACTCACATCTCACGACTGACCAAGATGGCCGGGAACTGAGACTACTAACGCAAGGCAGGAGGCAGACCTGGCGGCTAGGGATGTCGGCGGCGAGACGGCGGAGGTGCTGCAGCACGCGCCCCTCGGAGAATTCGCCCGGCGGCGCGTCCGGGCCGAGCGGGGCGACGTGGTGCATGTGGATGACGCGGTAGACTAGGAAGGACATGGCGCCGTAGAGCACGGCCAGGGCGAGCAGCACGCGCGTGTCATCCGTGGCGGCGCCGGCGTCTGAGGCAGTCTGCCGGCGCGACGCGGGTGTTGCCATCGACGGTCAGCCTCGGCGGCGCCGCGGCGGTTGTCGTGACGTCTTCGTCTGGCGTGTACGTACGGGAGTCTGCGAGGGGGCGGCTTGTGAGTTCACGGATTTTCTGTTGTGGATATGAATGTTGTGATTCGGCCCTGGACCTGGGCACCTTGTGGAGTGGGCAAGTGTGGGGGTGGTTTTGAAGTTGGTAGCAGTCTGCGTTTTTATACAGGTCCCGTTTACCTCTTGTGCTGCTTAGGGCATGTACAATGGGATAATACCTTTTCTTACCCTTGCCACGTTAGATTTTTGTTTAATTGGAGGAGAGAAAATGAAGGAAGAGAAGATTGTCAGCTAAGTGATGATCTCTTATGAAATAAGAGAAGGCTATTTTCTCCATTGTACGACTTATCTTTCCTTAGTCACATAATTTCCTACTAAAAATAATTAATTACCATTTATTGCAAGTAATGATAATAAGAGATAATGCATTGTACTGATTATATTTATCATCCTCTCTAGATGACATGGACTGCTAAGAGAAGACGTGCCTTTCCTACCATTGTACATGCCCTTAGAGCATCTCCACCGGTAGCCCCTAAATAGGCGCCGGCATGAATGGGTAATAACCCAACTTTTGTGCATTGGTTTAAAATTTTGGGATGCAAAATTTAGGGCTAACAAAAACTTTTTCTGTTTTAAAATTGGGATTTCTATTTCCGTGCCCTCAGATCGTTAGTTGTACTCAGTTTTCCCCAGCTCCTTAGTTTTTCCTCAGTTTTCCCCAAGTCCTTGTTTGAAACCCGCAGAAGGAGCTCAGACGGCAGGATTCCCGTTTAGTTGACCGTTCTGTGTTGACGTGTGGGGCCGCGTCGTGTGGGGCTGGTAGAAAGGGACCGCGTGGGACAGGACGAGATAGCGTTTGGTTGCACGTGAGCAGGAGCTGGGTTTTATCTCTCTCATCCCAAATTGGCATTTTCCCTTCTAAGAGTACCTTTTCTGCCTCCTTCTCTCTGTCTTTTTTCACCTAATTAGTATCAAATCTAGAGAAGCTTGCATTTCTGTCTTTCTTCAATTATTTATGCCTTTTGGCTCTGTCTTTTTGCACCTAATTAGTATCAAATCTAGAGAAGCTTGCATTTGTGTCTTTCTTCAATTATTTGTGTCTTTTGGCCCTCGTTGTTTGCCCAATATGGCAGCAAATCTAGTACTCCATCTGGTCCATATGTATGTAGTTAAATCTAGAAGCAAATCAATAGGGAATGTACGATAAATTCACAGAGTCATATAGTAGAATAGGGATAGATAATAGGAATCTCTCCCTAGATAATAAGTTGCATACAGCAGCCAAACATAGTAACAGGTTCCAGGTTCTTCACAACACCATCATACTAACAACATAACAACAAGGGATCCGTAGCTAACAACAAAATAGGAGGCAGCAGCAGCACACGTCCAGGACTCCGCCTACCCCATCTGCCTCTGCCTCCACTTGTTGCTCCCCTTGGGAGCCTTGGGCTTGAGCGGAGGCATGCGCCCGACGGAGATCTCCACCCGCTGGAAGCTGCGGAGGTGCGGAAGGAGTGGGGGTTCACCGTCGCGCCGACCTTGGGGAAGGTGTTGTCGATGTTCTCGGCATGCGTGAGGAGGCAGTTGAAGTCAGTGCCGCCGAGTCTCCTAGTGCAGAAGGGGCACCTGTAGACACCCTTGGCGAAGTAGGAGACGTACTGGCCGACCTGCAGCCTCCGCAGCCACTCGGCGAGTCTTGGTGTCATGGTGCTCGTCGTCGTCGCCGACGTCGCCGCTGCATACGCTGATCCATATCAAAAGGGAACTATGAGTGAATGAGTTGCAACGATGACTAACGTGCATCATAACAAAGTTAGGAAAAACAGAGGCAACCTCAGTTAGAGTGGACACGATTATATGTCTACAGGGAAGGGGTTAGCGAACCAAAGCTCATGCACAACAGATTTGTACACAGCAATGGTTCGTTGAACCCTCCCTGTAAAAATTTGTGCCCACCGATTCATCATGGGCAAAGAAACAGATTCCCGATCTGAACTTGAACACATTCCAGATTATTTGCAAAATTAAATGGTTGATATCTTTTGATTCGTGCATAAAATAACTGATTGAGATCCCATGATTACTTGCATAAAATAACTGATTGAGATCCCATGATTACTTGCATAAATAAACCGAACGGCCGAACCCCAAATCTTAAAAGAAATCAAGAAGGGATCAAACAAAATAGAATAAAATCGGTGCAAATATTAGCCCAATACTCATCCATTTACAGATCCATCTACACCAGCAAAAATAGGGTTCAAAAAGGAATGGGGAACAAAAAAGGAAGCAAACCGTAGTTACCTCGTTCCATGCATCCTCAATGGAGGTGTCGTAGGGGTTCGGGGGCGGGACGTACGGCACCACTCGGGGTCATCCCGGCGGATCGACCGCCAGCGGCGGCTCCGATGCCGCGGAGAGCGGCGACGTCCATGAGGGGACGGCGTCGAAGAGGAGGCGTCGCGCTGAGCGACGGCGTCGTGGACGATGGGATTGGCATTCTCCTGTCCATCTCGCGGAGAGAGTGGGATGTCGAGAGGAGGGAGAGGGTTTTTTGCTGGAGGAGATGATGGGACGTGAGAGAGTCGGTGTTGCGTGAGAGAGTGAGAGTGACAGAGATAGTAGGAGGAGGCGTCTATAAAGGCGAGGGGTGGTTAATGCGACCCGCGTCCTACGCGTCCACCGTTGCACGTCTGCACATCTTGGACTTCTGCAACGCGACACGCGTCCACGATTGCACGTCTTCGACATCTGCACCGCGACCCGCGTCTACGCGTCAACAACACCGCAACACGCGTCCTCGAGTCTAACCCTGGAAATTTAGATATACTCAGGTATACCCTCGAGTCTTATACTAGCATTTTTTGTGTGCTCAGTTTTCCCCTTGAGTCCTAATACTGCCTAGTGCAATATGCTCAGTTTTACCCTCAAGTGGCTGGTTGATACGTCTCCAACGTATCGATAATTTCTTGTGTTCCATGCCACATTATTGATGTTATCTACATGTTTTATGCACACTTTATGTCATATTCGTGCATTTTCTGGAACTAACCTATTAACAAGATGCCGAAGTGCCGATTCGTTGTTCTCGTCGTTTTTGGTTTCGAAATCCTAGTAAAGAAATATTCTCGGAATTGGACGAAATAAAAGCCCGGAGGCCTATTTTCTCACGAAGCTTCCGTAAGTCCGAAGGAGAGACGAAGAGGGGCCACGGGGCGCCAAACCCTAGGGCGGCGCGGCCCCCCTTGGCCGCGCCGGCCCGTGGTGTGGGCCCCCGCGCCGCCTCTTGACCTGCCCTTCCGCCTACAAATAGCCTCCGTGACGAAACCCCCAGCACCGAGAACCACGATACGGAAAACATTACCGAGACGCCGTCGCCGCCGATCCCATCTCGGGGATCCTCGGAGATCGCCTCCGGCACCCCGCCGGAGAGGGGAATCATCTCCCGGAGGACTCTACACCGCCATGGTCGCCTCCGGAGTGATGAGTGAGTAGTCTACCCCCGGACTATGGGTCCATAGCAGTAGCTAGATGGTTGTCTTCTCCCCATTGTGCTATCATTGTCGGATCTTGTGAGCTGCCTATCATGATCAAGATCATCTATATGTAATTCTATATGTTGCGTTTGTTGGGATCCGATGAATAGAGAATACTTGTTATGTTGATTATCAAAGTTATGCTTATGTGTTGTTTATGATCTTGCATGCTCTCCGTTATTAGTAGATGCTCCGGCCAAGTAGATGCTTTTAACTCCAAGAGGGAGTACTTATGCTCGATAGTGGGTTCATGCCCGCATTGACACCTGGGACGAGTGACGAAAAGTTCTAAGGTTGTGTTGTGCTGTTGCCACTAGGGATAAAACATTGATGCTATGTCTAAGGATGTAGTTGTTGATTACATTACGCACCATACTTAATGCAATTGTCCGTTGCTTTGCAACTTAATACCGGAGGGGTTCGGATGATAACCCGAAGGTGGACTTTTTAGGCATAGATGCGGTTGGATGGCGGTCTATGTACTTTGTCGTAATGCCCAATTAAATCTCACTATACTCATCATGATATGTATGTGCATTGTCATGCTCTCTTTATTTGTCAATTGCCCAACCGTAATTTGTTCACCCAACATGCTTGTTCGTCTTATGGGAGAGACACCTCTAGTGAACCGTGGACCCCGGTCCAATTCTCTTTACCGAAATACAATCTACCGCAATACTTGTTCTACTGTTTTCTCTCGCAAACAATCATATTCCACACAATACGGTTAATCCTTTGTTACAGCAAGCCGGTGAGATTGACAACCTCACTCGTTTCGTTGGGGCAAAGTAGCTTGGTTGTGTTGTGCGGGTTCCACGTTGGCGCCGGAATCTCCGGTGTTGCGCCGCACTACATCTCGCCGCCATCAACCTTCAACGTGCTTCTTGGCTCCTCCCGGTTCGATAAACCTTGGTTTCTTTCCGAGGGAAAACTTGCTCGCCGTGCTCATCATACCTTCCTCTTGGGGTTGCCCAACGAACGTGTGAAATACACGCCATCAAGCATATTTTCCGGCGCCGTTGCGGGAGATCAAGACACGCTGCAAGGGGAGTCTCCACTTCTCAATCTCTTTACTTTGTTTTTGTCTTGCTTTATTTTATTTACTACTTTGTTTGCTGCACTATATCAAAATACAAAAAAATTAGTTGCTAGTTTTACTTTATTTGCTATCTTGTTTGCTATATCGAAAACACAAAAAAATTAGTTTACTTGCATTTACTTTATCTAGTTTGCTTTATTTACTATCGCTAAAATGAGTAATCCTGAAGTTGAAGTTCGTTCATTTAAGCAACAAGGGGGAGAATGTTTAAAAGATGCTTGGTATAGAATTAGTGATGCCCATAATAGGTGCACCAAGAAACACTCCACCACTATCCTACTCAGGAATTTTTATGTTGGTATCTCTAGTTGGAATAGATATGTTCTTGATTGTCTCGCGGGAGGTAACTTCCTAGGTGCTTCCGCTTTAGAAGCTAGTTGCATTATTGAGAGTTTATTTGGAACACCACCTGTTAATGAAACTAAAAGTGAAACCTCCCTTGAGGATGTTATGAAAAAATTGGAAACCATAGAGAAAAATTGTAGCATTGAAACTAAAATGGAAATATTACTTGGATAATACTCGATAAACTTGATAAAATCCTAGGAGGAATTAATGAAAGAATTGCTACTCTAGAAACTTGTGCTATCCATGATAATCAAACCCATAGAATTGGTAAAATTGAAGAAGCTATGAGAAAATTGGGTTCAACTTTTTCTTCTCTTAAATTTAATGAGAAAGCTTATGTGGGTAAGGAGCAAAAATTCATGTATGTCTCTAAGGTGCCTAAACCAAAGAATTACTATAGGCCTAAAATTGATAAAACTCCCAACACCGCTGGTAATGATGTTGATGCTTCATCTCTCGATGTTACTTGATACACACTTTCGCGCCTAGCCGAAAGGCGTTAAAGAAAAGCGCTTATGGGAGACAACCCATGTTTTTACCTACAGTACTTTGTTTTTATTTTGTGTCTTGGAAGTTGTTTACTACTGTAGCAACCTCTCCTTATCTTAGTTTTGAGTTTTGTTGTGCCAAGTTAAGCCGTTGATAGAAAAGTAAGTACTAGATTTGGATTACTGCGCAGTTCCAGATTTCTTTGCTGTCACGAATCTGAACCCACTGCCCTGCAGGAAGCTCAGAAAATTATGCCAATTTACGTGCATGATCCTCAGATATGTACGCAACTTTCATTCAATTTGAGCATTTTCATTTGAGCAAGTCTGGTGCCATTTTAAAATTCGTCAATACGAACTGTTCTGTTTTGACAGATTCTGCCTTTTATTTCGCATTGCCTCTTTCGCTATGTTGGATGAATTTCTTTGATCCACTAATGTCCAGTAGCATTATGCAATGTCCAGAAGTGTTAAGAATGATTGTGTCACCTCTGAATATGTCAATTTATATTGTGCACTAACCCTCTAATGAGTTGTTTCGAGTTTGGTGTGGAGGAAGTTTTCAAGGATCAAGAGAGGAGTATGATGCAACATGATCAAGGAGAGTGAAAGCTCTAAGCTTGGGGATGCACCCGGTGGTTCACCCCTGCATATATCAAGAAGACTCAAGCGTCTAAGCTTGGGGATGCCCAAGGCATCCCCTTCTTCATCAACAAATTATCGGGTTCCTCCCCCGAAACTACATTTTTATTCGGCCACATCTTATGTGCTTTTTCTTGGAGCGTCGTTTTGTTTTTGTTTTTGTTTTGTTTGAATAAAATGGATCCTAGCATTCACTTTATGGGAGAGATACACACTCCGCTGTAGCATATGGACAAATATGTCCTTGGTTTCTACTCATAGTATTCATGGCGAAGTTTCTCCTTCGTTAAATTGTTATATGGTTGGAATTGGAAAATGATACATGTAGTAATTGCTATAAATGTTTTGGGTAATGTGATACTTGGCAATTGTTGTGCTCATGTTTAAGCTCTTGCATCATATGCTTTGCACCCATTAATGAAGAAATACATAGAGCATGCTAAAATTTGGTTTGCATATTTGGTTTCTCTAAGGTCTAGATAATTTCTAGTTTTGAGTTTGAACAACAAGGAAGACGGTATAGAGTATTATAATGCTTTCAATATGTCTTTTATGTGAGTTTTGCTGTACTAGTTCATCCTTGTGTTTGCCTCAAATAACCTTGCTAGCCTAAACCTTGTATCGAGAGGGAATACTTCTCATGCATCCAAAATACTTGAGCCAACCACTATGCCATTTGTGTCCACCATACCTACCTACTACATGGTATTTTCCCGCCATTCCAAAGTAAATTGCTTGAGTGCTACCTTTAAAATTCCATCATTCACCTTTGCAATATATAGCTCATGGGACAAATAGCTTAAAAACTATTGTGGTATTGAATATGTAATTATGCACTTTATCTCTTATTAAGTTGCTTGTTGTGCGATAACCATGTTTATCGGGGAACGCCATCAACTCGTTGTTGAATTTCATGTGAGTTGCTATGCATGTTCGTCTTGTCCGAAGTAAGGGCGATCTACACCGAGTTGAATGGTTTGAGCATGCATATTGTGAGAGAAGAACATTGGGCCGCTAACTAAAGCCATGTTCCATGGTGGAAGTTTCAGTTTTGGACAAACATCCTCAAATCTCTAATGAGAAAAGAATTAATTGTTGTTGAATGCTTAAAGCATTAAAAGAGGAGTCCATTATCTCGTTGTCTATGTTGTCCCGGTATGGATGTCTAAGTTGAGAATAATCAAAAGCGAGAAATCCAAATGCGAGCTTTCTCCTTAGACCTTTGTACAGGCGGCATAGAGGTACCCCTTTGTGATACTTGGTTAAAGCATATGTATTGCGGTGATAATCCAGGTAGTCCAAGCTAATTAGGACAAGGTGCGAGCACTATTAGTACACTATGCATGAGGCTTGCAACTTATAAGATATAATTTACATGATGCATATGCTTTATTACTACCGTTGACAAAATTGTTTCATGTTTTCAAAATCAAAGCTCTAGCACAAATATAGCAATCGATGCTTTTCCTCTATGAGGACCATTCTTTTTACTTTTATGTTGAGTCAGTTCACCTATTTCTCTCCACCTCAAGAAGCAAACACTTGTGTGAACTGTGCATTGATTCTTACATACTTGCTTATTGCACTTATTATATTACTCTATGTTGACAATATCCATGAGATATACATGTTACAAGTTGAAAGCAACCGCTGAAACTTAATCTTCTTTTGTGTTGCTTCAATACCTTTACTTTGAATTATTGCTTTATGAGTTAACTCTTATGCAAGACTTATTGATGCTTGTCTTGAAGTGCTATTCATGAAAAGTCTTTGCTATATGATTCACTTGTTTACTCATGTCATTACCATTGTTTTGATCGCTGCATTCTCTACATATGCTTTACAAATAGTATGATCAAGTTTATGATGGCATGTCACTCCAGAAATTATCTTTGTTATCGTTTTACCTGCTCGGGACGAGCAGAACTAAGCTTGGGGATGCTGATACGTCTCCAACGTATCGATAATTTCTTGTGTTCCATGCCACATTATTGATGTTATCTACATGTTTTATGCACACTTTATGTCATATTCGTGCATTTTCTGGAACTAACCTATTAACAAGATGCCGAAGTGCCGATTCGTTGTTCTCGCTGTTTTTGGTTTCAGAAATCCTAGTAAAGAAATATTCTCGGAATTGGACGAAATAAAAGCCCAGAGGCCTATTTTCTCACGAAGCTTCCAGAAGTCCGAAGGAGAGACGAAGAGGGGCCACCGGGGCGCCAAACCCTAGGGCGGCGCGGCCCCCCCCTTGGCCGCGCCGGCCTGTGGTGTGGGCCCCCTGCGCCGCCTCTTGACCTGCCCTTCCGCCTACAAATAGCCTCCGTGACGAAACCCCCAGTACCGAGAACCACGATACGGAAAACATTACTGAGACGCCGTCGCCGCCGATCCCATCTCGGGGGATCCTGGAGATCGCCTCCGGCACCCTGCCGGAGAGGGGAATCATCTCCCGGAGGACTCTACACCGCCATGGTCGCCTCCGGAGTGATGAGTGAGTAGTCTACCCCTGGACTATGGGTCCATAGCAGTAGCTAGATGGTTGTCTTCTCCCCATTGTGCTATCATTGTCGGATCTTGTGAGCTGCCTATCATGATCAAGATCATCTATATGTAATTCTATATGTTGCGTTTGTTGGGATCCGATGAATAGAGAATACTTGTTATGTTGATTATCAAAGTTATGCTTATGTGTTGTTTATGATCTTGCATGCTCTCCGTTATTAGTAGATGCTCCGGCCAAGTAGATGCTTTTAACTCCAAGAGGGAGTACTTATGCTCGATAGTGGGTTCATGCCCGCATTGACACCGGGACGAGTGACGGAAAGTTCTAAGGTTGTGTTGTGCTTGTTGCCACTAGGGATAAAACATTGATGCTATGTCTAAGGATGTAGTTGTTGATTACATTACGCACCATACTTAATGCAATTGTCCGTTGCTTTGCAACTTAATACTGGAGGGGTTCGGATGATAACTCTGAAGGTGGACTTTTTAGGCATAGATGCAGTTGGATGGCGGTCTATGTACTTTGTCGTAATGCCCAATTAAATCTCACTATACTCATCATGATATGTATGTGCATTGTCATGCTCTCTTTATTTGTCAATTGCCCAACTGTAATTTGTTCACCCAACATGCTGTTCGTCTTATGGGAGAGACACCTCTAGTGAACTGTGGACCCCGGTCCAATTCTCTTTACTCGAAATACAATCTACTGCAATACTTGTTCTACTTGTTTTCTCTGCAAACAATCATATTCCACACAATACGGTTAATCCTTTGTTACAGCAAGCCGGTGAGATTGACAACCTCACTCGTTTCGTTGGGGCAAAGTAGCTTGGTTGTGTTGTGCAGGTTCCACGTTGGCGCCGGAATCTCCGGTGTTGCGCCGCACTACATCTCGCCGCCATCAACCTTCAACGTGCTTCTTGGCTCCTCCTGGTTCGATAAACCTTGGTTTCTTTCTGAGGGAAAACTTGCTGCTGTGCTCATCATACCTTCCTCTTGGGGTTGCCCAACGAACGTGTGAAATACACGCCATCACTGGTCAACAGAGAGTCAACAAATGGGATTAACTAGTTAAATGAGTCATTTAATGTGCAAAAAATTCCGAAAAATAGTGGGCACTTACTCATGGAGTCTTTACCACAAACTGCCACTTTTCAAATCATAGATAAGTCATAGATAAATCAAGTTTTACCACAAATTGCCACTTCTCAAATCACCTAGTAGCTATGAAGGTGCATGGTTTTCCACAACAAGCCCTTCCCAAAACAGCTTTCCCCAAAACATACTTTGTCTAAATGAGGCCACAATTCTCACACTCATGTATATTTGTATTGCAAATAGTTTGAGGTAGGCCAAGATGTGTTTCATTGTACAAAACATGCATTTTCCATTTTTTAAATATCATATTTGAATCCCTTAGTCTGTTTATTACTCACGTGCCCTTGGTTTCTTGATACTACTCAGTTTTGCTCTCTCCTTCCACAAATTCTCCCAGACGTGCAACATTGCCCTGATTGGTCTAGCCCATGTCACGCAGATCGTGCTCGCCGACCGTTGATCGTATGATCTAACGGGCAGGATAACCCCTCTCTCTCTCTGTCGGTGGTTAGCTTCCACTCTCTAAGTATGCTAAAGGGCGGTTTTCTATATTATTTTTCACGCACTAAAAATTATAAACTCTTTTAGGCATTACTTTTCACGGAAAAAATGATAAACCATCACCGATTTGTTGTATCCATTACTTTTCACGCAAAAAATGATAAACCATCACCGATTTGTTGTATCCATTACTTTTCACGCAAAAAATGATAAACCATCACCGATTTGTTGTATCCATTACTTTTCACGCAAAAAATGATAAACCATCACCGATTTCTTGTAGCCATTACTTTTCACGCAAAAAATGATAAAACATCACCGATTTGTTGTATCCATTACTTTTCACGCAAAAAATGATAAACCATCACCGATTTCTTGTAGCCATTACTTTTCACGCAAAAAATGATAAAACATCACCGATTTGTTGTATCCATTACTTTTCACGCAAAAAATGATAAACCATCAACGATTTCTTGTAGCCATTACTATTCACGGTAAAAATGATAAACGAAACAATCTATCTATCTCTGTATTTGAAGTTTGGGAGGGTTCACCATCTACTTATGTTAACTTTCGAGGTTTTGACCTGAAAATCAAATGGATATTATAAAGGGAAATAAAAGATAAAAAAATGTAAAAATGAAATAATCTACCTATCTTTGTATAGAAGATCGTCTGTATGATTTTTGAGGTCATTTAGAGATGGTAGAAAAAAATCCCTTTTGAGAAGGTCGAAAAAACATGATGCCATACCTATAACAACAAGGAATATCTAAAAGGTAAAGTTTCACAAAATTTGAAATTTAGGGCGAAAATGATGCCATACATGATGCTGTTTTTCGAGGTTTTGACCTGAAAATCAATTGGGTATTATAAAGGGAAATAAAAAGTTCGAAAAATGAAAAAACGAAACAATCTATCTACCTATGTATAGAAGAACATCTGTATGAAATTTGAGGTCATTTAGAGAAGGTAGAAGAAATCACCTTGTTAGAAAAGCTGGTTTCAGTGAGACGAAACGGCATGCGCTTAAGCAAAGTGATTTTTTCGAACATCTCCAAATGACCTCAAATTTGCCATACATGATGCCATACGTGCAACAACAAGGAACCCTATCTAAAAAGTGTCAAAAAAAAGTTTGCCCAACCGTATATCTCTATCAAAAAGAACCTCACCATGGCGCTAGTATAATTTTTAGTTACAAACTTTCGTTACCTAACCTTCAATACGAAACTTGTTTCAAATTCATTTTGGCGTACAAGAAACAAATCCCACCTTGATTCGAGCACCACAGCCTCCAAACGATGGCGATGCCGATATCGGCATGGTCAGAACGGCTATGCTCGCCGCCACTGCTAGGTCACCGTCGGGATGCACCCTCAATCCCGTCCCCTCATTCGATCACTGACACACCGGAGATACCGCCGAGGCCAATGCCGAACGTACATGCCGATGCCAATGCCGAACATGCATGCACGCCGCCGTGGGCACGGCCACGCCGCCCCGCTATGCTCGGACGCCACGGATCACCGCGAGGTCTTTCCCTTCGCCACCACACTCTTCTAGCACCCATCTATACACGCCAGAAAGGAGAGACACTAGTTTTCTCTACATTGCTCGCGTTCGTGTCCGACACGGTCAGTCAAAGTTTTGAGGTAGTCGTCGATGTCGTCGACCATTTCTTCTCTTCTTTGCATGGTTAAACGCGTCTAGTTCATATCAATCTAATGCGTCTGGTCTCGCCTCATGCAGTTCTTTGTGGACGTCGATCTCATCTCGGCACCCCGCAGGCCACCTCCTCCGTGCCATCGCTGTAGAGCTCCGTTTAAAAATCTAATCCTACCAGTGTATTGCCCCTTGTATCAGCGTCATGGCCCCACTTGTCATTCGATATACCGAAGCCCCACTCGTGCGCGTTTTGGTCAGGGATATAGCGATGCTTACGGTCAAACAAAGATGGATTGTCTGACGTGTCTTTGCGGGCTCTACGTGGCCCCACTAGTCAGAAGATAACGGTCAACCGTCGGGCAACCGGCCATTACAGCACCTGTGATGGTTTCAAACAAGGTCTTGGGGAAAACTAAGGAGTTGGGGAAAACTGAGCACAACTAAGGACCCGTGGGCACGAGAATAGAAATCCCTTTAAAATTTTGCATGCATGATTGATCGTGCCATTGTTTGTAGGGTATGGGTGTATGATTGCTTGTGAAAATCTCCACTTGTGTGTAAATCCCTAAAACCCTAAGACCCTATCCTCATGTGACCCCTTTTTATTTCTTGTTTTATTTAAATAAACCATGTCAAAACCCTTGGAGTATTTCACTTCTCTTTCTATTGATTTGTGTGATTAAATTTCTCTTTCTCACTAAACCCTGGGACTTGATCTTCTACCAGTACATGGATGGATCTTCATAGATCACATTGTTGCTCTTTTTGTCTTTGACTTTTCTTTCTCATTTCCTAACAAAAATTTATTTTGTAAATTTCATTAGCCTTGTGCTATTAATCCCATCCCAAAATTGACCTTGCCTTGCTCAGATTCTAAGGAGGCTACTCATGCCAAAATTATGAATTTGGGCATTGAATAAGGAATGGTCATGTAGACCATACCCATTCTTTTTTCTTTCCTCCCTCTTTTTCCTTTTTCCAACATTTTCTTCTCCTCTCTTGCACCTCACTCATTCTCATCCTCATGCACATGTGTGCATGGCCTTGCTTGTCACGAGCTTGGTGAGGCAAGGAAGAGAGGAGGATGGCCGGGGCTAGTGGAGGGCATGCAGCTCTTGGGCTTAAGGCCAACCAGATGCAGCCAAACCTGGAGGCCTACACACACCCTGCACCTCCCTCCTATCCCCTCCCCTATCCACCTAATGGCCTCACCCGTCACTTTCTTCCCTTGGAGAACCGCATGGAGCCAACACCTCTCTCTCTTTTTCTTCTGCTCTTGCACACGGGTACAGCTTTCCTCGACGGTTCCTTGCACCTCTCCCTCCCTTCCAGACACGCACGCGAGCTCCCCTCGCAAACTTGCGCTCAAGAAACCCCCTATGGCCATTGAGCATGTCCGTCTGGACACGGCCAGGTAAACGACTCCAAGGTGCCATGCGGTACCCATTGTTGTCGTGCGGTGGACGAGGAGACCTCCACCATTCCGCCCACGCACGGACGAGCACTTCCCCGAGCGCTAATGCACGCACGCGACCGAGCCCCGCCACAGACCCTTCGTCGAACAGCTGGCAGGCCCGACGCGACTCGACCGTGCCCGCCAGTCCCTCACGCCTCCGATGCCCACCTCCCTCCCAAACCCTACACCACTGCTCAGACACGTAGCCTCGCCGCCCAGCTCGCCCAATCAACTGCTGCCGCCCGCCCCTTCTCCCTCATCACGGACCCGGTGCACCGTGCATCGGCGTCGCCCATTAAAATGTGACAGGCTTCCTCCGTTCCAACCCCTTCACCACCAGAACCCCCGTCCACCACCAGCTCACCTCCCCAGCGGAGAGGAGCCCCTCTCCTCTCTGCAGACCATGCTTGTGCTCGCCGTCTGCGAGCGTCGGTGAAGGTTTCATCGCCAGACGTCGGCGTCTTCCTTCTCTCTTGTTTCCCCTGGAAGCTCCATCCTCTCCTCGATCTAACACGCATCTTCTCCCTCTCCAGGATTGCCCGTAGACGATGCTACGCCGAACAACATCTCCATCACCATCGACGACCGCCGGAAAAACGACGACTGTTCCGGCCGCTGCGACCACTGCTCGGTAGCCCTCACTTCACCGCCTCGCACGCACCCTGCCTCGCTGTGCCTCGTGACCTAGGTGAGCCCATAAAAAACCTCCTAGTATCTAGGGTTTAGCAGCTACGCATGTCGCGTCACGAGCTGGACGAAGGCATGTGCACCGTCGGATCAAAATCCAACGCATGCATGCAGGATAGCGTGGGCTCCGCGCGCCAACGTGGCCGGCCACGATGTGGCCGGTTCAACTCTTCCTCTCGCGCAGCCGCAGCACCGCTAGGCCGAATCCGGCCAAGCCCAGCCGTCCCAGCCCATTTCTTTTTCCCCTATTTTCTTGATTAAACTGCCAGTAACTTCTGCCAAAGATTTTGAAATACCATAAATTCGTTGAGTGTCCAAATTTTGATGATTCAAATTCCTGGATGCTCAAAAAAGAAATCTTAACCACGGAATATTGCTTGCATGTGATGTTTGGTTGCAGATCTATGTAGATAAATCATGTTACGGAATGTTGCAGTATAGGTATTTTAATTGGTGTGAGAGTTGTATTGATCCTATCTGCATGTGGTCAATTCTGTTGTGTTGTAGATGTAAATGCCCATCCTGGACATTGTTTGGTTTACAAATCAAATAGTGTCTAGGGAGCTCTTCGGTGATTTTTAGTTTGAAAACTACAATTGTTTTTGGAGCAAGCCCAAGTGCTACTGGTAGATGTCATGTTAGGGTACTTCTGTGCCAAAGGAAATAATTTTCAGAGTGGTAGTTTATGCCTAAGGATTTTATTACTGAAACTCAGTATCTGATTTTTGTAAATTCATTTACAAATCAGAAAAATGCCAAACCAGTGAGGTTAAATCACATTTAGTATTATATATCCATGGGTATGCTTGGCTCTGGTTGATTGTGCTCTGATGCTGGTGTGCTTAGTTATTGATTGTCTCTGGTTTTTGTCTTATTTAAAATTTATAAATTATTAAAAATTATTTGCATGTGATTCTTGTGCAAGTGTGTTCTACATGTTGATAGCTTCCAGTAGGTATGTTGCATGCATTTTTGTGACTCACAGAAAGTTTTAGACCATTTAAATGGTTCCTAAGTCATTTCTGGATTTGTAAAAATCATAACTTCTATTTTAAAAACCCTAAGTTAGTGAATCCACTTCCAATAGCTTGTGTTTGTGAACCTTTACATACTGTGATTTTACCAAATTTTTGTGTGAACTATTCTGTTATGGGTTGTTGATTTGGTATGTTGTTGTTCTTTTATTTTTGCGATGCTAGATTCGTACGCCGCCGAAAACGAAGAAGGAGGTGACTTCGGGGGATTTGAAGAGGAAGGCCAGGGACACTTTGCTGATCAAGGCAAGCCACCTCTTGATGCATCTCTGGTCCTATATATCTTGCTCTTGCATTATTATATGTCTTATAAAGTGCATGTCTTTTATTTATTATGTGGGTGGTTAGTGCCACCCGGAGTTTTCTTATTCCACCCTTAGGGTGCAGCCCTCATTGGTACCTACTGATCCAAATTCTAATAGTGATATGGTGCTTACCTGAATGGATCGTAGCGGACAAGAGGGGGGTGAATGGATGCTACAAAAAATTATAAGTCTTTTTCAGTTTTAGCGATGCGGAAGGTAAAGGTGATTGCTTTAGTGGTGGAGATGTTCCTAGTATGATCCTAGGCAAGTGCAACAAGTAAAGGAATCAAGCATGATAGTAAGAGTAAGGAGCGGGACAACCGGGTGGCGCAGAGACGAGGCGAGGTTTGTTTCCCGCAGTTCCTCCCACAAAAGGGAGTACGTCTGCGTTGAGGAGGTGCTAGCCTCACACAAGAGGCTAGACAGCCACACCACGAAGGAAGGCCTCACCTTCTTCCTCGAGAGAGCTCCACAAAGGGGCTCCCCCTTCTCCACTATGGCACTGGTCGAGGCGGTGGTTCCTTCACAAGGTTGGGGCGAGCTCCACAACACTAGGAGGCTCCCAACAACATATGGGGCTAGCACAACACCAAGCTAGCCTCCATAGGTGCACTTCCTCCAAGATCCCACCATAGGAACCCTAACTCCAAGATCCACTAAGGACTAGCACGAATTGGTGAAATCTCTCTTGGTAGAACTATAGATCGGGGCCTCCTCCACCACTCCTCAAAATTTAGGCAAGATTGGTTGGATGGTTGGGGAGATCCTCAAGGATTAAGCTCAGCAACAATGGAGGAGAGAGAGAGAAGAGATAAAACGAGTTGGGGAAGAAGGGCCCTTTAAATAGGCCTCCAAAATCCAACCGTTATCTGCAGTTTTTGCCTAAGCGGTACTACCGCTTTGGTAAGCGGTACTACCGCTCTGGATTCGAAATCCCACAGAACTTATCCACGTGGACACATAGCGGTACTACTGCTCGCGGTACCGCTCGAGGTACCGCAATGGCCTCCAGAGCTTACTGGATCCCAAGCGGTACCGAAGCGGTACCAGAGCGGTACTGCCGTAACTCATGTTACGGTACTTAAGCGGTATCGAGGCGGTACTACCGCTCTCAAGCGGTACTACCGTCGAGGTACCGCAAAGGTACCGTAACTTGTTCTGTGGGACTTTCTCAGTGCAAATCTCCAGAGCGGTACCGTTGGGCGATACCAGTAGGGGTAGCGGTACTACCGCTACTGGTACCGGAAGTATCGGTCTGGCAAAAACTGCTTTCTGCTCTTTTCCTCTCCAACCATGTCACCTCGCGATACACACACAAAACCAGAAAACCTATAAGCTACGCTTCAGTCCTCCGATCTTGACATGTCCAGCGAGGTCACCGTGCACTTGCAAATCTATCAAAGATACTCTTTGCACACGGTGAGATTATTCAAGTGTTGTCATCAAATACACAAAACATGGGGTTTAGACTTTGCTCTTTCAATCTCCCCCTTTTTGGTGTTTGATGACAACACACGAATTTGCAATTGCATAAGATATTATGATGAGATTTTAGATTTGCAAAAGCTCGACGGAGCTCCCCCTAGACATGTGCATATTTCGAATATGTATTTGAATACTGTTGCGGTCAGAAACCCACCGGCGGGCAGCGACTGGCAACACAGTAGAGCCGGGAACAACTAGGGCTGCGGCTGGCCCCAGTCCCTCAGAGCGACGGCCCGCAAAGCCTCCTGGTCACACGTCCGATGCTATCGCAAGGGCGTGCCACCTGACCTATACCTGGTCAGGAAGGTGTTGGATGATGCCTCGCTTAGTTTCCTGCATGGCATACACGTAAACATTAAATACGAGCCTCGATCGGCTCTCGGGTTATCCTGTGAATCGGCTCAAAGAGCCGATCCACCCATGATTCGTACAAGGTGTCCGAATATATGGTGGTCCTGCTTGATCAAGATAAAGCTAATGCGATCTACGACGATTTAGGGTTTTCACCGCATAATCGGATCATCCTACTCACGATTGGGCCTCGCGCTCGCGTACGGTGTCCGTAAGCCGATCCTAGACAGGGCCTAAAAACCAACACGAGGTTGATCCCCGGAACATCCTGTCTAGGGCTAGCAAACTACACCCTACACGCCGCTGGATCCTCCAACCCTTTGTAGGGCCTAACTATTGCGGATATTAAACTAATCCTTGCAGAACAAGGAGCAACGCGTAACGGATCGGATCTACTAAACTATGATCAAGCGGGGTGCCGCCCCTACACCTAAGATAGGTGTAAGGGCGGCTAGATGCATAAGGGTTGCACTACGACGAGCATATGATACGAAGAACAATGCTAACCCTAACACATCTAAGATAGCTACGTTGCTCGCCATCAAAAAGGCTTCAGCACGAGCAACGCATGAACAACGTGGGTAGGCTTGTGCTGCCTAGATCGCAAGATGCGATCTAGGCGACATGGTGCTACTCGGAGAAACCCTCGAGACGAAGGAGTTGGCGATGCGCCGAGATTTGTTTGTGTTGAACGTTGGTTGTTGTTTATTCCATAAACCCTAGATACATATTTATAGTCCCGGGGACTTTCTAATTTAGGTGTGCACCTATAAACTCTAACTTCTAACTTAAGATACGATCTAATATATTACAGATACAAGGGAAAACTAGCCCAAACTTTGCATATAAGGCCGATTCACGTATTTCTTCTATATATAATCTTTAAGCCCATCTTGATCACGGCCCACCTCTGACCTGGTCAAATTCCGGTGATAACACATGCCCCCCTGGTTTTGGAATTGATAATTCCAAAATCACTCTGTTTTTCTTCGTCGGGTCATGTCATGGCAGAGCAGAACCGTCGCAACATTTCTCATCATGATGCCCTGTCTTCTCAACTATTCCGCGTGATTTGACCGCTGTCTTTGGGCACCGCCTCCTCGGAAACTGATGTGGCATTGAATTTCTACTATAGCCCCTTTATTTAAACGCCCTGAGCAGTTTGCCACTTCATCTCTTTGCTCTGTTCTGGCCATCGGCACCCAAAAAACCCCCAATCTCCCATAGCCATGTCTTCCTCTTCTTCCTCCTCCACCTCATCGGTCTTCTCTGACTCTTCCTCCTCTCGCGAGCCGACGCCGGAGTGGGGCTCGTTGGCGGCACATGACATCCTTGCCCCGACGACGTGGGACAAAGAGGAACATGATTCCTCCATCTGGTCGGAAGATGACAAATCCCTGACCGATGGAGAGGGCGACCTTCAATTCCTCATCGAAGGGGAAGAGGAGGCAGAGAGCGAGGACGACCGCTTCTCCTGGGACGATTTCACCTCCTCCGAGGAAGAAGCGGAGGAGGACGATGATGACTCCCTTGAAGGCTACCCACCAGCAAAGCGCCTCCGCCCCTGGTGGGACGATGACAGCGATGACGATGATGAGGAAGATGAAGCTCCCGTAGAAGGCTACGGAAACTCCGATGAAGAGCCTATCAGCAGTTGCGCCGGAGGCAGCGACGACGAGGGCAGCAATGGCCCCTAGATTAGGGATCAGTAGTAGTAGTTGGCTTTTGCCCTCTTCTTTCCTGAGCAATCGGCTCTTTCTTTGTAAGAAATCCCTCTATTAATGAAGAAAATATTCCTCAATTAAGTTCGCTTCCTTGTTGATTTTGCCGATCGTCGAACGGAGTCGCCGTACGAAGAGCCGATAGCAGGACATCGGCTCGCATTGCGATCTGGGGCCAAGCTGTTGCTTAACCACACGGTCCAATAGGTCCTACTAGCCCAAACCATTAGCTTGAACTCCTCGTCAATCTCACATCATGACCTCTGGTCTGAACCGATTCCGTTAGCTTACTAATTTGAGCTTATTCCTCTAGAGTCGATATCAGCGTATCGGCTTTGTTATTCTGAAGTCGATGTCTGTGCATCGGCTGTATTTTCATACTGTATTTTCATACTGTTATCTCCGTATGTTTTCTCAAGTCGATGTCTGCGCATCGGCTGTGATTTTTTTTTACTGGCCGATTTAAAATCGGCCTCCATACTCTACTGCCCATCATCCCACATGCTTGGGAAATACTTCTTGAGGTGTTGACCATTGACGGCTCTCGGGAACTTCGCCCGTCTAACTCTTCCAACATGTATGCATTACCCTTCAAGGCACGGACGACTTTGTACGGACCGTGCCAATTAGGAGACCACTTGCCATATGCCTTGTCCCTGGTTCCTAACGGCAACACGACTTCCCATACTAGATCGCCGACTTGAAACTCCTTTGGTCTAACCTTTTTATTGTAGGCACGCGCTACCCTGGCTTTGTTCTCCTTAATCTTCTCCAATGACCAAAGCCTCGGTTCATTGCGTCCTCAATAGTATCACTCATCAAAGCTGCATATTCTTCCGCTGTCGGATCATTCGAAACGTGACACGTCTTGATCCAGCCGTAATTTCCCAAGGTAATACGGCTTCCTGTCCATAGACAAGCCGGTACGGCGAAGTCTTTATAGCTCCATGGCACGACATGCGGTAGGCCCATAATGCTTCGATAACTTCTCATGCCAATCCCTAGGGTTCTCGTCAATCTTTCTCTTGATCGGCTTGATTAAGCTCGATTGGACGCTTCAGCTTGCCCATTAGCCTGAGCATAGTACGGAGATGATCGGATCGGTTTAATCCCCATGTCATCGCAGAATTTCCTGAATTCTTTAGAAACAAAGACCGAACCTCCATCGGTCGTGATAGTTTGGGGAATCCCGAACCTATGAATCACGTGTTCTTTCACAAACTTGATCACATCTTCTGATTTCACCTTCTTCATAGGGACGGCTTCCACCCACTTGGTGAAGTAATCTGTGATGGCCAAAATCCATTCATGTTTTTTACTCGACGCCGGATGGATTTTGCCGATCATGTCCATGCCCCACCCTCGGAACGGCCAAGGCTTGATGATAGGGTTCATCGCCGATGCTTGGTACCATCCGAATCTTCCCAAACATCCGGCCATGCTTGGCACCCCTTGTAGTAATTGAAGCGGTCTTCAAGCATGGTGGGCCAATAAAACCACGAGCGCTCGATTAGCCACTTCATCTTGTGAGCCGGCCGATGAGTTCCACAGGCGCCTTCGTGCACCTCATGTAAGAGCCGATTAGACTCAGTTGGTCCCGAGCACTTGAGTAGTAACCCTTCCAACGTCCTGTAGAACATATCGTCTCCTATGAGGACATACTTCATGGCTTTGTATCTTATCCGTTTAGATGCCCCCGAGCCGAATCTTTTAAGTAATTGAAGATTTCGGCTCTCCAATCATCCTGTTCCGGGAATTGCACACGAACTTCCGACCCTTCAGGTATATCTATGTAGCCTGACGCCATTTGTGCGAGATTGTTGGCCTCGGTGTTTTGGGTTCTTGGGACCCAATTAAAGTTGATGTACCTAAACTGTGTCATCAACTCATGGCATTCCATCCAATATGGGAAAAGCGATTCACTCTCGCACTTGTATTCATCCGTGAGCTGGTTAATCACCAACTTGGAGTCTCCAAAAAGCTCTCTTGCTCTGCGCCCGGCTTCCAATAGCAACTCCATCCCCTTACGTACCGCCTCGTATTCTGCTACGTTGTTGGTGCAAGGGGTAGACAATCTGATGGAGAAGGAGTACTCTGCCCCCCGAGGCGACACGAGCAGAATGCCGATGCCACAACCGTCGTCGCAAGCCAATCCATCGAAGAACATAGCCCATGCACGTATAGATAGTGCTGCTATATTGGTACTGATTCGCTCGGCTATGAGATCGGCCAACGCTTGCCCTTTGACTGCTTTCGCAGGCTGGTACCGGAGATCGAACTCGACAACGCAAACATCCACTTACCCGGTCGGCCTTTCAAGACGGGGGCCGACGGCATGTGCTCGACAACGTCCGACTTGCATATGACGAAGATCTCTGCCGTCAAAAGGATGTGATGCAGCTTGGTGCGGGTAAAGAACGAGCGGAGGCATAGTTTCTCGACCTCAGGATACCTTGTTTCCGCGTCCAACATTCTTCTGCTGAGGTAGAAAACGACCTTTTCAACGCCCTCGTAGAGTTGCACCACTACCGAGGCGATGGACGTGTCCTCTACTGACAAGTAGATGTAGAACGGCCTGTCTTCTTTGGGGCGGAACTAGCACGGGCGGCGTCGTCGAGATACCGTTTAATTTCATCAAACGCCTGCTGCTGTTCCGCCCCCCAGTGAAATTCGTCATCAGATTTAGTCTTCACCAACGCCATGAACGGCTCGATCCGTCATGACAGGTTAGAGATGAATCGGCGGACGAAGTTGATCTTGCCGATAAGACGTTGGAGTTCCTTCTTCGTGGTGGGCGGCTGCATGGTACGCACTGCCTCCTGACTTTTCAGGCCGATCTCAATTCCTCGTTCATGAACCAGAAATCCTAGGAACTGACCGGCCGTCACACCAATGGCACACTTCTTTGGGTTCATTCTCAGTCCGAACTTCCGAGTTCGGTCTAGGACGTGTCGCAAATCTCCCAAGTGTCCCTCCATGGAGACGGACTTGACTACCACGTCATCGATGTAGATTTCCACCAACTTGCCGATCAGATCGTGAAATATATAATTCATGGCTCTTTGATATGTTGCACCAGCATTCTTCAACCCGAAGGTCATGACCACATATTCAAACAAGCCTACTGCCCCTGGTACTACGAATGCGGTCTTGTGTATATCTTACGGAGCCATGAAGATCTGGTTATAGCCGGCGTTGCCATCCATGAAGCTTAAAACCTTGTGGCCAGCAGCTGCATTGATCAATGTTTCCGCCACAGGCATCGGATACTCATCTTTTGGAGTGGCTCTGTTAAGATCTCGGAAATCGATAGCCACACGCCACCGGCCGTCCTTCTTTTCTACAGGAACGATACTGGAGATCCATTCAGCATACCTACATGGCCTGATGAACCGGCGGCCAACATCTTCTCGATCTCTTTCTTGACCTCTTCCGGGATTTTGGCCTTCATCGACGTGCTCGTTGTTGGAACGGCCGAAATCCTTTCTTAAGGGGGAGCCGATGTTCAATGATGCTCCTGTCTAACCCAGGCATCTCTGTGTAGTCCCATGCAAAGCAATCTGGGTATTCTTTCAACAGAGCAATCATCTGACTCCTGAGCTGTGGATCTAACTTCCTGCTGATAAAAGTTGGCCGGGGCTTATCCCCAGGGCCGATGTCGACTTCCTCTAGCTCATCAGCCGAGGTGAACCCATACCCTAGCTTTCCGTCACCTGTGAGGTCGACGCCGAATACTGGGAGAGCCGGTGGTGCGTGTAATACGGTCCGATCGCTGGAATCGGCCTCCATCTTGATCATCACCAGGATCTTGTGGCAGTGTCGGGGCCGATCGCGTGGACCAGCTCCCTCTTCATCCTTGCTATGAGAGCAGTCGCCCTCATCACTACCCTTACCAGGGCGGTACCCAAGTTCTACCATGTTGATGCTGAACAAGTGTCCTGGTTGGCCATGGGAGCGGGTTCTGTGGAAAGAGCCGATGAGTTCGGCTTCGAGGACTGCCTTGATTTCGTCATGCTTCTTCTTGAGCTCGTCAGTCAGATCCTCGTACTTGACCGGAGTGCTTTCCGCCATCTCGGATGTAGATGGCGATGCGGTGGATGTCGAAGATGGTCCCACCGGGCGTGCCAGAATGTGTTGCGGTCAGAAACCCACCGGCGGGCAGCGGCGGCAACACGGTAGAGCCGGGAACAACTAGGGCTGCGGCTGGCCCGGTCCCTCGGAGCGACGGCCCGCAAAGCCTCCCGATCACACGTCCGATGCTATCGCAAGGGCGTGCCACCTGACCTATACCTGGTCGGGAAGGTGTTGGATGATGCCTCGCTTAGTTTCTGCATGGCATACACGTAAACATTAAATACGAGCCTCGATCGGCTCTCGGGTTATCCTGTGAATCGGCTCAAAGAGCCGATCCACCCATGATTCGTACAAGGTGTCCGAATATATGGTGGTCCTGCTTGATCAAGATAAAGCTAATGCGATCTACGACGATTTAGGGTTTTCACCGCATAATCGGATCATCCTACTCACGATTGGGCCTCGCGCTCGCGTACGGTGTCCGTAAGCCGATCCTAGACAGGGCCTAAAAACCAACACGAGGTTGATCCCCGGAACATCCAGTCTAGGGCTAGCAAACTACACCCTACACGCCGCTGGATCCTCCAACCCTTTGGGGCCTAACTATTGCAGATATTAAACTAATCCTTGCAGAACAAGGAGCAACCGTAACGGATCGGATCTACTAAACTATGATCAAGCGGGGTGCCGCCCCTACACCTAAGATAGGTGTAAGGGCGGCTAGATGCATAAGGGTTGCACTACGACAGCATATGATACGAAGAACAATGCTAACCCTAACACATCTAAGATAGCTACGTTGCTCGCCATCAAAAAGGCTTCAGCACGAGCAACGCATGAACAACGTGGGTAGGCTTGTGCTGCCTAGATCGCAAGATGCGATCTAGGCAGCATGGTGCTACCGGAGAAACCCTCGAGACGAAGGAGTTGGCGATGCGCCGAGATTTGTTTGTGTTGAACGTTGGTTGTTGTTTATTCCATAAACCCTAGATACATATTTATAGTCCGGGGACTTTCTAATTTAGGTGTGCACCTAACCGTGCACGGGTAAAACTCTAACTTCTAACTTAAGATACGATCTAATATATTACAGATACAAGGGCAAACTAGCCCAAACTTTGCATATAAGGCCGATTCACGTATTTCTTCTATATATAATCTTTAAGCCCATCTTGATCACGGCCCACCTCTGACCTGGTCAAATTCCGGTGATAACAAATACAAATGCACACATC